>NC_049984.1:26074607-26088549 GCF_000003815.2 Branchiostoma floridae | reverse complement strand
GTCTGTAGATCTCTGTCTAATCCAATTGTCTGACATTCTTTTAAGACTTTTGCAAGCAGGAAGAACTTCCATCACAAAGGGTACAGGAAAGACTGGGAACTAAGTATTCAACAAAATCTCCACATACAGCATTGACAGGGTGCAGATTGACTGGATGCATACCTGCAAGGTTAGTGTTAACTTTGTTATTTCTAGAAAGCCTGCTTGTAGACTGAAAAATCCACCATGTCTGTTTTGGGTCAAGTCTTAGGAAAGGGAAATGTTCCCACCAAATCTCCAGATTTTTCGATTTTCAACGACGCGTGAGGATCCCTGCTGGGGTTAATTATGATCCGTAAAGTATCCGGTGCATTGATGGTTGGAATACAGAAGATTTAGGCTAAAATGACTGAATGCAGGGTGTTGGCAAACAAGTCATATGATGAGTGTCTGCAATACATCAAAGACCAAGGCCTGTGCTTTGGATGTCTGAAGAAGACACACCTGGCGAGGGACTGCAAGCAAAGGGCTATTTGTGGGAAGTGCCAGAAGTCTCATCCTACAGTACTGCACCGCGAAGTAGAGGCACAGCCCAAGACGACGGCAGCAGTAGGGCGTATAGCCCGCTCAGACTGGGAGGGAGTACCCTCTATAATCCCAGTGAAAGTACGTAGCAAGACAACAAACGTGACGATTCATGGTCAGTCTCGACACACGAGAGGGATTGTGATTGCTGATAAACACATTGAATAATACCTGGAAAGTTAAATCACAGAAGAAATATACAGACCTATGGTACACAGTGACGGTCAGGGCACAGCAATGTAACAAAGACCTTTGCTACGAAAAGTGTCAACATTTATCGTGCATTTATTCCCTGGCGGGATTACTTCCTTAAGCAGGTGAAAGATAACCAGGGAAACCCGAGTGGAAAATAAGTACTCTCAAGGGATGGTAAAGCGTTAAAGCCATCTATACAATTCGACCTGCTCTCAAAAACCAATATGGTCTCATATTTCCAGTTGACGTGCAATATGTGAACGACGCGGAAGAAGCAAACATAGAGGAACTTGCTAACAAAGTTGTGTCAAAAGCCCATGTAATTCTGCTTTACACCTTGGATGGGAACTTG
The DNA here is from genome assembly GCF_000003815.2 of Branchiostoma floridae. Classification (NCBI taxonomy): domain Eukaryota; kingdom Metazoa; phylum Chordata; class Leptocardii; order Amphioxiformes; family Branchiostomatidae; genus Branchiostoma; species Branchiostoma floridae. Next base: position 26,087,438 of record NC_049984.1, on the reverse strand, counting down.
TCGGTCGATGCACGTTGCTGTCGATCACATGTCAATAAAGGAAAGATAGGACAAAGCATGTCCTGAAAAGGAATAAATACAACACAATGCTGCTCGTGTTACCTACGATTGGCATCAGTTAATGCCTTAGTCGTGGAAAACGTACCAGACTGTAAGCCATTGCAATCGGTGTCTTGAAAACGGCCATGTATGCGACGAGTGAGTTGTCACTGGACACACAAGTATCTATCCGAGCATCAGAGCGCCACACAGGTGGGAAAATGGTTTTTAGTTGTACCAGGTGTCATGGTAATAATGTTGATTTTTAGTTATTAAATTTTAATCTCATTAAATTCTGTTTGGTATTCTTTATAAAATCTAAAAGTCTAATGTTCCCATACACAGCCCTCTAGGAAAACAACTAGAAAAAAACAACAAGAAGGGCCAAGTTATTGTGTCCAGCGAGAATGCTAGTACAAACAAACCTCGCGTCACAGGTGGTGAAAGTGACCTACATTATCAGTCAGTCATGAACCAAGTTTTCAGGATACACAGCATCAACCTATTCCGCCTCCGTCAGGGCAAATATAGAGGGGGAAACTCGCCTTAGGTCTGTACCAGATCAGATTTGTGATGACTTGAGAGATGAAATGAGTGACAGAGATAACCGTGATGAAGATGAACAGTTGCACAGATTAGTACAGATGAGTCTTGATCGTACAATACCCTGTATACTATAGCAAGGTGCTAGGAGTCTCTCGAGGTTCAGTTAGGTACGGTGTTAATGCCGTGACCTAGTTCCCAGGTAGACTGGTGCAGAGTCTAGCAAATAAACTGTTCACAGGGTGTATTTCATGGCAGTCACGGGAGGCTGGAATTGTTCTGTAAAACCACGAATCAGCTAATGCAGAAGCTCTGCTAGACAGTAGCACTGACTCACATTCATGTGTTGTGCTCGGATGGAGCAACTGGGATGCTTGGAGCCAAAAAAGGATTTGCAGCAAAGCTAAAGAGGCTACAAAAAAGCCCTGACCTTCCACTGTGTGTACCACAAGCTGGCACTGGCATGCACAAGTCCAGACCTGAAAGCCACGAACGGTGTGGAGGAGGTGTTGCTGAATGTGTGGAAATTTCTTGGGGTTAGTAACATATGTTTTGTAAACAAGGTAATCACTATTGCAATTTTTTTTATATTTAAACACTGGTTGAAACAGATAATGATGCAGAGATATTCAACAAAAACATATTTCAGCCATTTCTGACAGACTCATAGTTAATCTAATATAGAAATTTTGTATCACATACATGGTTTGTGTTCAACTTTTCCCAATATCTATTTTTGCAGAGGTGTATAAACTTAAGTGCAGCTGATTGTGATAATCAGCATTCAGCAACCAAGTTCTTGTTTTTCTGTCAGAACCATATCAACACAAAGAGTTACACCTTTCTTATATCAAATTTTTCCTCCATGTCTTTCTGCAGAGGTGTACAAGCTGATGACATGCTGTCTGAACGTACTCATCAGCAATGCTGAGGCTGAGAGGGTTTTCTCATGCCAAAACAGAATAAAAACCAAGTCCCGCACACTCCTCTCCATCGATCAGTTCGACCGGTTGACAAGGATAAGCTTTGCCAAAGTGCATATTGCTGACTTTGATTTTGCAGGTGCCAGAGAGCTGAACGGTACCTCCAGGCACCCAGGGGCCTGTAGTTGGTGATGTACCACGTCTTTACATCCCAGCCCCCTTACACAGTTGTAGTTTTATTGATTTAGTATCTGTCAACGTTAGCTCTAGTACAGAGTCTCTGGAAGCTGCAAAGTCAGCATGGGACATGTACATCTAGCAAGTTTTTCTTCAAGTTGTGAACAGATGGCTTATCTCGTCAGAAGTCCGTCTCAGTCAGAACTAATCAGGTTTAACACCGATCCCATCACAATCTGAACCCAGAAAAAATCACACATTAGTTCAAATGAAAAAGCTTTGGACTCTGAAAAGTCTCTGGAGAAGAAAATTATACAAATAATCCTGCAAAATCAGAAAACGTTTAGCTCCCTCCACTTCCTAACCAGGACAGACAGACGCTGGACAGACACTTTATCAGATACTGATGAGATCGTGCCTAAGATTGAACCTGAATTGGCTAAGTTAGAGTCAGAGATTTGCAAAAGGTACCAATGGAAGCTAACAACTTCCAAAAGTACTATAAGTGTTTGTATCTGAGTATAAACGCCAAATTGAGTATAATCGCCAAGTTACTGCAATATATTTGCCACCAGCATTAGAAGCGTTTAATAACTTCATGGCAGTATGGTCAGGGGCAGTGTCCCCGCCGTAAGAACCAATGTATTGGTTTCTGATTTGTCTGCACAAAGTTGGCCAAATCTGGGCGTCCTGATTTCGCCTTCAATGTGGTAGTTCAAAGCATTTGCTAAGCTGACCCGAAGAGAATGGCACTGAAAGTCAGGACGAGGGTGGTCCCCAAGACACCGACTTTGAACAAAGACGATGGAGATGATAGTGAAGGCCAGGTGGGGGACATTGAGAGCGTCACTGGAACCCCGCCATCTAGGCGACAAGATTCTCTGTCTTCCAACAACATCTTGCCATGGCAATATTTTCTGGCTTCCACCAACCTCCTGCACCCTACCCCGTTAGAGTATCATGATATCATCTACAGCCACAACAGCGACCAGGCCAGCGTCATTATTATAGACGACATGAATGTAGATATGCAAGATGTAGGTGGTGTAGAAGATAATGCAAATGAAGAAAATAGGGAGCCACCGTCAAACGTGGCACTTGAAGTAGAATATATCTGCACCATGTGAAGGTCAAGCCGTTCAATAGACTTTGGTCGTTAATTGCAAATGTAGATGCATGTACAGCTATTTCTTCATGATGCACTGTGCTTATTTATTTAGTACAGTGTAGCTGGTAGGTTTGTAAGGCAGAGTCTACCGTTCTCAGAGTGCTTACTTATTTAGTGCAGCCTCTGGTAGGTTTGAAAAGCATTATCTCCCGTTAGCCAGTTAAGATTTCAACAGAAACCTCCCCCAGTCCCTTCAGGAATTCCTTCTCCCCCCACCAAGAAAGTAACAGTTCATAGTGTGTTTGTTTTTTCATTCAGCACTTCCCGGACAAATTAATAGGACACTTGGTAGGATACTCGGAATCTTTATACACAGAAGGCGACAAATTAGCCCACCGTTGGTGTCACGAGGTGACAGCGTGTTCAGTCACTGTTAACCCCTGGTGTGGGGAATGTCACCGGACTAAGTGGGACCAGATGCAGAGGGGTCAGGAGTTACACGTGGGAAGGGTAGGGGATTCCAGCTAGAGACGCCGACAGGGAAGGACGTGTCCAGATTGTCCTGAATAAAGCTTATCATCTCCGCAACATCATGCCTCTGTCCTGATCCTTGCTTGACTCACTACCTAGCCACTGTGACATTGGCACAATTTTAGCTGTCCTCTGACTTGTCACATTCTTCCGCAACTCAAGTCGCGCTTAAGGACAAACAGAAAGGCGACCAAGGTTGACCGTCACAATAGGAACAAGAGCAAAAGAGATAAAACATTATATTTGTGGCCTTGACATCCAGCAAACCCATCTAACTTAGCTGAACAAGCCCCCACTGTACCAGAGGCACAGTCCCCGAAGTCTGGGTTTCCAAGAGGCTGGACAGCTGTAATATTTTAAGACCTAACTAACCCACCCCGAGTAAACTGGATGTTTGGCCATTCCCAATAGTTTTGCTCTGTCACCTATGTTTATATTTGGGTGTATGGAAGACACAGCTACTTTTCTCATCAAGGGGCAGGTAGTGTTGTCTCAGCATCCTGCTGTAGACACTGATGATTTCCACACTTCAGACACCACCGGTCTGCACCAGACCCATGTGCCATGCTGTACACCTCTAGGGACCTGTGGGAAAAGAAAAAACATTTGGGGATGCGATAGCGTAACAAGAATGAAGGAAAAAGTTTGAAAAAGTTTAAAACATCTCAAGATGTTAACAGCTGCCACTAAAGTAGTATAATTGCACATGCACACATGGTTACTCCAACTTCCAAGAAGCTTTTATCAAGATGAAAGCTCCTTGGCATGCTCCTACAGCTCAGATCAAACAACTATTGGAATGACAAAGAGCAGGACCAGCCGCCAAGCCACGTCGAGAGTTCTATGGAATTTTATTTTCCTTCCGCGAGAGAAAGTAGTCCGTTCTATGATTCCGGGCGTTAACACCCCCAACAAAAAAGCCTGTTGCTTGAATATATTACCACGTATCTTTTTGATTTCAAGTTATTTACAATCTACCAGCTTTGTTACGTACTCCTATAGTTGTTTGTACCGATGATTTATCGCTTTCCTGTCAATAATACGACCCGAAATTAGCTTATTTTCGTGTGATTTCACCTCTTGTTTTTAACGTGTTGTAGACTTCAAACCAACAGGAAATTAAGTGTGTAAGAAAGGGCAAACTCTCTATTTTTTGTTGGTATATGACTTATTATACATTTCAAGGGCGTAAAGCATTTGCCGCCAATCCGCGCGAGGCGATGTCATCAGGAGCGGTCATTTTTGATTCCAGAATAGAACGCGCGCGCCGCCTGGAGCGGAAGCAGACGTTCTGGTCCGGGGGCTGGTAGCGGCCGCGATTTATTCGTCTCCCGACCTAAATCTCTTCTTGTAGAATAATTACTGGAGTCCATTACTTTTGCATCTAATTTACTGGTCGATTCCAAGACGTCTTTTTATGTCTCGTTCCATTGATACTAAAAAAATTGGCAAGATCAAGGAGGTTAAAAAAACCATCCATGGTTTAAAAAAACCTTGGTAAGATCTAGTAATTGTTTAAAGCTTGCAGGTGGAAGGGTCACCGAGCCAAAGAGAAAGTTCTGCCCATTTAACCAAGATGGCAATCCCAATCTTACCCAAAAGCACCTACGAAAATACATTTTTGTAATACCTCAGAGTCTGTTTTATTAAAGAAAACTATTACATGATGTATCAAATAATAAGAGAATCAGAGTTTGTCATGCCATTCACGTTCCCTATAACCAACAAGGTTACATGGGCTCATATAGCCTCTTTGCTATAACCTAACCAAGGTTTACAGTATGGTTACTGGTAACATTTCATTCATAATTGTCAACAGTTCATGTCATATTGGTTTGACACATTTAATTACCATGTACCTAAATTATACCTAAGGTGCATGGAATGATGCATTGTCAGTTAACATTGCGCCCAATAAGAAACCAAAAGGTTCAACTTTTTCTTCTCTCATTGACCTTGATTCACGTAAAGTATATAACCCTTACTATTGTACTGTAAAAACAAAACAATGAGCCATATATGTTAAATACCAGCCAAACTTTATTAAACAAACAAGTCATGCCTAAATATTGATGCCCAATTGGAAACAATACTTGGAATCAAATAATCTACTGCCAAACATCTGGCGATTCTTTGGGCCAGAATGATAATTCCAATAATGTGAAATGATATGATTGAATTCAAGCCAAATGATATGAATAACCAACAAAGCTGTCACCCTCCTCAGATCCACAGCAGAACATCACCTGTATAAAACATATTTCAAAGAATGTTAGGAAAAGGACATATTCTTTAAGAATTTACAGTCATTATGATTAATAGTATCATTCTGAATTTATACTTCACTTATTACATGTGTATCTGCAATGATACAATGTCAATCAAAGAAATTAAAGTTACAGACAGTTGAGCTGGAAGAGGCACATCCTCAGCTGATCTGGGGTAGAACTCCATCTAATGCAAAACAAACAAAAAAGGTAAATATCCATTCGTCATACATCAGGTACTTACCGTACTTACTTACTCATCAATTACAGATATCATACACTCAGTCAGGCACTCACATTCATTCACTTCCGGTTACTCCTCTTAGTATCTTTATTTAGATATATGTTAAATATATTATATTTTATCAAGATATTTCATAGACTAAGAATATATTAACGTTATATCTAAATTTTAAGATCATATGTTTAGCAATGACCCTAGACTACCAAACCCATAGGTGAGGGACAGCTGGAGTAAGGAAATGAAAGTCAGAACCTCCAACCTGCACCCGTACCAAAGTGCGGGGTTACGCCTTTCCCGTCAACTCGGGGATCTGTGTGATGTACCCCATGTTGACGTCGTTAAGTACGACCTTTACAGGGGTCAGGCGCCTCTAACCTACCTACGGGGGGCAGATGTCTAAACCTAGCAGGAAGGGGTTCTTTGGAAAAAGGAGAGAGGGAGAGAAAGGGGGTGAAGGAGTACAGAAAAGACCAGCTTCCCCTCACCTATACCTAGGCTATACAATAGACAGTCCTATTTCACTCATTATTACCCTTACTCTACCTCAGAAAATTCTGAATCAGAAATATGATCTAATAAAGACAGACTACCACAATAAAAGTCATCTATAAGATTTACATAGTCTTGATCATCACTACTGCTACTACTATCTGAATCTGTTTCCACATTGTCCAGACTTACCTGATTTTGCACAATACAAATAGTATTAGAACAATCTAAACACCTACATCCCGGACCACATACCTGACCTTTCTTTAGACACTTACATCTTTTACTAGAGCACCCACTTTTACATTTACACCCCCTGGTTAAAAACTCTACAGTCTTCTGCACCTTTTCAATATTTTCTTTAGAATCCCAAGTAATCATTAAATTACCATGATTATCTATTTCCCAACCGTACCTATCTAATAATACAGACGAAAAATCCTGCTCTAAAGCCTGAGCCCAAGTGAGGTAAACCCAACAAGAACGTAACCAATGAAACCAAAGGGACTGAAAGGAAGGTAAACTATTATCTTCAAACTCTATTCTTTCAAAGATGGCACCCCTAATAACTTGTAACCAGTTTTCGTGAATCTTTAAAATATTATCCCCCCTCATTTCTCTGAAAAGTTGGACTGGAGATGAGTACTTAAGAAAAGCAGAACGGTGTTTTTGAAAGTAAACACTACCAACTAAACGAACAAAAGCCAAGAACCCTGTATCTTTATCTGCACAAGAAAGAGAACCACTAGTTTGGTCAGAGTTGCCACTAGAAATGAATTCTGAATACTGAAAGAAAGTTTTCAAAAATGATACCTTACCAAGGCCAACAAAAAAGGAAACATAATCACAACCTGTACAGATAAACAGTGACTGAATTATATGGGGTAGTAGATATCTAGAAAGGGAGGAAAGATCAGGGTCCTTGTCAAAACAAGATAGCAACTCATTCACATCCAGACATTGCCAATTTCCTGGTTCAGCTTTTTGTAAAATGACAATTCTTTTACCTGAATCCCCCACAAAAGGAAGGCCCACGTGATACGTGTCCGTATCAGGTGAATAAATCATTATGTTTTTGTAACTGCTTGAAGCAGCATGCAGCCAAACACGAGTGTCACTTTCCTCGTGATTGGACCTACAGTCTGGATATGGAGATATGCCATCTAATGAAGAAACAAAACACATATCTGTCTTATCATCAGTAAATGCCCCAGCTGTGAACACTTTCTGTTGCTGCCTCAAAAAAGGTGTACAAATTGTAAGTAAAGAAGTACATAAGTAAGAACATAACAAACGTTTGTTTGGACGCAAGGAAATGAATTTTCTCCAGTCTTTTGGGGTGCATGTATCATCAGAAATTGAATCAAGTAGTGTTAAATTGTCATTTTCCAAAACAGAATCTCTTCTATTTCTTTCAACATCTTTAGGACTAGGGCCATTTCGGTGGGGGTCATCAAAAACAATATGGACTTCATAACAACCTGACTGAAGAAAAGGCAAAACCCATTTTAGAAACAGAAAATGTGAATACTCAAGAAAAGTTCTATGCTGACCTAATGGAGATGTATTGATCAAAAACATGCCTTCTAAAACAGAGCACTGGGGAGAGAAATTGGTAGGGTACATTTTGGTGAAAGAACTAGGGTATCTAGACTGGAAAAAAGAAGTGGTTGCTGATTTAGCCCCCTTGTGAGGGACTCCATCAGCATTACATAAAGCACGAGGCAGCTCCAGAAACTGACCTAGCTGGGGCAAATCTAACAGGTGGGCAATTTCAGACAGGGGCTTATTTTGATTTTGGGACCAGGAAACAACTCTACGATAACATTCTAAAACTAACTTTTTGTCTTTTTCACTTTTGGAAACCCTAGACTTTGTCATTTTAATTTGAGAAAAAGTTCTTAAAGACTTTCGTCTCTGGGGTGCTATATTACTTGGATTGTTAAGTATCCTGAACCTAATGAATGTGTCTAAAGATGCCTTACCTATTTCCCTAAACTTAAGCAAGTCTTCTCTTTGAATATCTGAAATAGAAGCTCCTGTAAATGGTTGGGACAGACATCTATCATGTACAAGGGCAGAAAAAATGCCGGCATCTACAACTTTTTTTGCATAATAAACAATATTCAGCCTTTCTTGTTCAATGATAGTCGGACTAAGATCAGTTTGAGTTCTACAATTTGTTTTGACAAGAATTTGTTTTTTAACTTGTTTAATCAATTTAGCTCGATATGGTAAAAACAGAACAAGATCTTCAATTACAAATTTGTTAGGCCCTGTAATAACTTCTTTTGTGTCCCTATTTATCAACATTTCATGACTCTCATCTAAAGCTACATTAGAATAATTAACAGAATTAATACTGGTAACAAATCCCCCCTCTTGGAAATATCTGAGAATATGGTCAGGACAAGACAATATATCACAAAGATGCAAGGGAATGATTCTAGAATATATTACATGGTCAAAGGCATGGAAAAGGGGTGCCATCATTTTGTATGAATACAAACGCAAATTCCAATTCCCTGATCTAATTGCTATGAAAAGAGAAATATATGCCATAAAGTCATCATGAACAAATCTGTGCCAAAACAAAAATACTTCATCCCGGGCAAATGCTGTGGAACAAAACTCCTTGAAGTCATCTTCTATACCTTCTAATTCCATTTTCAATAATTCCTGTCTTCTTACAAAGTTGTCACTATCAAAACCTGGGTCACTAAAGTGCGGTACTGATTCTAAAAATACCCTTACCTTATCAACAATATTCTGGGCTGAAAAAGAACAACTTGATGAACATTGATCAGTAGTGTCAGTACTATTCCTTCTATACTCTAGAAAAGCTTCAATTTCACATCTGTATAAGGCCTCCCATACTTGAAGCAAAAATTTATGAGTGCGCTTAAAATGTTTACATAAACCAACTGAAAGTAAAGTCTGTCCTTTTATTCTACCTGAAGCGATCTGTTTCAACCCTCCCTCCCAATAAACTTTCATTAATGCATTCTGGTAATTTTTCAATGTATGCCAATCACCCGGAAAAATAATCAACCAACTTAAAGCGGGGCCATACTCCTGTTTTAATTTGAGAAGGTGGTCATAAGTTTTTGCATCCCCAACAACAACTAAATATTCAATATCAACGCCAACATTAAATGAAGTGTGAAGGAAATTAAGGGCTTTTAACATTGTCTCCTTACAGTCAGCATTTTCATTCATTATAGATAGATATGCAATGTTAGACTTTTCTGTGACAGGGTCCCTTTCTAAAAATAGTTTACATTTCAAACTGGGTAATTTATGAGAAGAATCTGTCAAATCTGATATACATCTTTCAAGTTGATAAAGTAATACTTCAGAATTAAATTTATGAGACTCTTTCATTTCTTCTTCAGATATTCCAAACTGTTCGAAGGTCAGGGATATTGGAGTGGAAGGGACTATAGACTGAACACAAGATGGGGGTGTAAGGGATAAAGTACTATGATCAATTTCCTTTGGTGACCTTTTTCTTTGCCTAAACTTTGAAACTAATTTGATTTTCTTTGATACTGGCTCATCAGTTTCAGTAACATTACCTATACCTACAGAGATATCTTCACTACTATGTACAGATGAATTTGGCTTGGGAATAAGAAGGGATTTAGGTTTGGGTTGGACGGCTTGAATAGATGTACCGTTCCACCCTCTCGGACTACCTGTCACAGCTGCATGGGGACTACCACTATTGATGTTGTCTATAGAAGCTACAGTAAAAGAACCTTCTGTCAAATTATAATGATTATCTTCCAATTTCAATTGATCTAACATTCCAGAAATAAATCTTTTATGAGAATCATTGGAACAACATACACCAAGGCGATTTAACAATTGCATAAGATCAGTAGACTGGCTATAAGAATGAATCAATTCTGAATTAATCATGTGAAAAGGATAACTACACTGACCGTCAGAGACAATAAATAAGATAAGGAAAGTAGCAAAAAGACGTCTCAAAAACTTGGAAGAACTATGGCTAGAATTATCCTTAAGAAATGTTAAATAATGTTTATTCATATCAAATGTTTCAAAATCAGACGTAAGAATTTCAGACTTTTGCATAGTTAATACAACAATAAAGTTCCAAACAATAGGGTTTATTTCTTTTGAAATTTGCAACATGTCAATTTCATGGAGGGAAGTTGGACACTGAACAAACTTATCAATGAATTTGGAAGATTCTTGATGAACTAAACTATTCATGTACATTAAAGAAGATAAAAGAGAAGAATTGATTGTGTCTTGGTTTACATCTGTGAACATAGAAGCGATGTTGGACTGAATAGACTTTAACTCAAGATCCCGCTTGTAAGTGTTTAACCGTGCAGAATATAAAGCTAAATGAAGGGATTCAATTAAATCAGCATCTTTATAGTATAACAAAAAACTTAGTTTGTTACTTTTGCTTGAACTTTTGTGGATTAAAAGAAAGTTTCCCAGATCACTCAATAACCCAACTAATAGCCATCTGGCTTGAAAATAGAAAGCATCAGCTTCATCAATTTGTTCCTTCTTGTCAAATTCCTTAATAAGTGTCTGAATACTCTCTACATAACAGTCATAAGCATCAACAAGTAGTAAAGATTTATTCTCCAGAAACAATTCACCTACCTTACAAGAAACCTGATGCAAAGCTATTTGTGGTATGTTTTCTAGGCTATGTTCTACTTCAAAATTCCTCAACATTTCTAAGCGTTTTTCTAGACTTTCCTCACCCTTGACAAGATTCCCTGATCTATATAAACATTGATAACAATAGTTGCACAAAATAGACCCTTCTAACAAATTTGAGTCAACCAATTTTAAAGCTGATTGTGGAATATTCAATTTTGGACAGAACCGTTTCCTTTTATGTGACTTTATTACCTTGCAGCAATGGGTACATTTATCTTGTTCATTAAATCTACAAAACTGATGATAATGAAATGTGCACATATGAATAGAATTCGGCAAGGAACTACATCCTGTAGCTGCGTCAGAAATGGAGAGAATGTAAGACATTATGTCATCAACTGAGAAATTTTTACGCTCATGGTTGGACAATTCGTGGCATAAATGAAACTCAGACATGAAACATGGTTTTTGTGGCAATGTTGCATCAGGAGTGTCAATGGAAGAATTTGATATTTCTGAAACTGAATCTTTGGCCAGCCGTCGAAACTTACGCTCACATGAATGACACACACAGTCTGTACTAGAAAGTCCTGTATTATCGATTACCCAAGTTCTAAGTGATTCATTCCATCCCTGTGGATGTGTATACTTATCAAATTGAAAAACAGATGGCTTCTTACAATGGGCACATGCTGAGGAACATGGCCTGTCTGGATGAAAATTAATAGGTTTACCTCCCCCACAACCAAAAAGTGTCACTATCACAGTCTTATCATGTACTTCTACAATATCATTTTCATCATAGAGAATACTGCCCCCCAAACTAAGGTTTCTACATGAAATGTTGAATCCACATACATTACTTACCATCTTTTGTAACTTACACACCTGAATACATTTGCTAGGTGTCCCAAGAGTAAATAACTTACCTTCAAAACTGACAAAGAAAGTTTTACAGTAATCACTATCAGTACTGGACTCACAGACATCACTATCACTTACATCTTCTACCCCATCCTTACTAGACTCACAGACATCACAATCACTCACATATTCTACCCCATCCTTACTAGACTCACAGACATCACTATCACTCACATCTTCTACCCCATCCTTACTAGACTCACAGACATCACTATCACTTACATCTTCTACCCCATCCTTACTAGACTCACAGACATCACTATCACTTACATCTTCTACTCCATCCTTACTAGACTCACAGACATCACAATCACTCACATATTCTACCCCATCCTTACTAGACTCACAGACATCACTATCACTCACATCTTCTACCCCATCCTCACTAGACTCACAGACGTCACTATCACTTACATCTTCTACTCCATCCTTACTAGACTCACAGACATCACAATCACTCACATATTCTACCCCATCCTTACTAGACTCACAGACATCACTATCACTCACATCTTCTACCCCATCCTTACTAGACTCACAGACGTCACTATCATTTACATCTTCTACTCCATCCTTACTAGACTTACTAGACTCACAGGCAACAATATTACACTCATTCCCCCCCTCCTCACTACTCTTACAGGTACTAGTACCTACCTGTTTAACCTTTTCCACCCACCCTGAGGGATTAAGGGGCCCACTATACAACATTCTAACCTCTAGCCTAGTTGGTACTGACAACTTCTCCCTCTTAGCTTTACCACTTACCCTCCTACACCTAGTCTTTCCCCTGCTAAACCCTCCTAATACACCTGTACTCTCCTTGCCCTTCCTAAGCTTACAACTACTCCACCCTGTAGGACATATTACATACTGCACATCTTCCCCTTCACAACCAATACCACACACAACCTCACCTTTATCTTGTGCTTC
>NC_049984.1:26036198-26074224 GCF_000003815.2 Branchiostoma floridae | reverse complement strand
GCCGGGATGGACCCTTCCCCACACAATAGCCCTCTACCTTCCCTGAGGCAACCCTAGGCTTAGGAACAGGTCCCCCCCTTGGCCGGGAAGGACCCTTCCCCACACTACCCCCCTCTACCTTCCCTGAGGCAACCCTAGGCTTAGGAACAGGTCCCCCCCTTGGCCGGGAAGGACCCTTCCCTGCACTACCCCCCTCTACCTTCCCTGGGGGCAGTCTAGGCTGAGGAACAGGTACCCCCCTTGGCCGGGAAGGACCCTTCCCTGCATTACCCCCCACTACCTTCCCTGGGGCCGCCCTAGCTACAGGTACCCCCCTTGGCCGGGAAGGACCCTTCCCTACACTACAACCCACTACCTTTCCTGGGGCCGCCCTAGCTACAGGTACCCCCCTTGGCTGGGAAGGACCCTTCCCTGCATTACCCCCCTCTACCTTCCCTGGGGCCGGTCTAGCTACAGCTACCCCCCTTGGCCGGGAAGGACCCTTCCCTACACTACCCCCCACTACCTTTCCTGGGGCCGCGCTAGCTACAGCTACTTCCCTTGGCCGGGAAGGACCCTTCCCTGCATTACCCCCCTCTACCTTCCCTGGGGCCGCCCTAGCTACAGGTACCCCCCTTGGCTGGGAAGGACCCTTCCCTGCATTACCCCCCTCTACCTTCCCTGGGGCCGCCCTAGCTACAGGTACCCCCCTTGGCTGGGAAGGACCCTTCCCCTCTACCTTCCCTGGGGCCGGCCTAGCTACAGGTCCCCCCTGTCGGACTACCCTAGCCCACTCCACCTGTCCCTGGTACTCCCCTGACTTCGGCTCCTCTCCTGGATGCTCCTTGTCCTTCTTCCCACTTCGTCCATCCGTCCCCAACCCAGGCCACTCCTCACCCCTCAACGTAAAGCGATGCTGGCAGCTGCGACGGTGCAGCTGCAGGTAGTGGCTCAAAGAAAAAGAAAGATACTTGGCATAGCTGATGTTCCCTGCTCTACTCAAATGTAAACCATCAACAGAAAACATGGCCCGGCGAGCCCGGCTACCATTGTCAAGTAAAAACACACCCTGGCTTGAACATAGGCGAAGCAAATGAGAGTTTAACTCAGACCGCCTCCTGTCATAGACCTCAGAGTCAAACCTAGGCAGGATGCTAGAGATGACAACAGAGGCTGACGGGAAGCGAGACTTGGTAACAGAAATAAGGTAACTGAAATCATCAAGAGTCCGGCTGAGTGGACGGTGCATGGGAAGACAGTTAGTCCCCGCATGCAAGAACACCAGGTCAGGCTCAACAAAAGGGTGACGAGAGATGTCAGAAGTCAAATCATATACGGAAGCTCCAGGGTGCGCATTAAGGGAAAACAAAATGTCAGAAGAGAAGGTGGCATGATTGGAGACATACTTACAGATAGAGTCAGTGAAGGCAAGGATGATCTGAAACAAGAGATAAAGTTTTGTTTACTTATTATTCTTTTTCTTAAAATATACACATTGCATTGTAATTTGCATATATTTTCTTCTTCTTCCAGTGCAAGCCCACATTAATGTGGATACAATGCAGTTTTATATGATATTGGCATTATAAGAATTGAGCAGCATCCAGTTTGAATTCAGTCTAGATCATTGCTACGTGAACCTGCGTTCATGTGGCAAATCTAATCACACTACGTAGTACTACCCTTGGTGACGCACCAGCGTTACTATGCATTGTTTGTTTGTCTTCAAAAACCTGCATGACAACATCAGACTTGCCACTATTTTGGCGGGAAATTTTCATCGTAACACATTGAAATCGAGGAAGATATTCTCAAGAACTGCGCTATTAATTTTACAATATAGCCTATCTTTACTGATAAATTTATCCCAATGCCATCTGTTAAGCTCAGAATTAGGTAGAAGGTGGTAAATCTATCACGTCCGACGACAAATATATCGTACAAAGGAGAATACAAGATATAAAACACACCGGCCTCTGCTCAGTGATTCAGTAAACAATTCTATAGGGTGGGCATTACGAAAAGTACGGACCCTCACATTTCGGTAAAAAACACACTGAAAATGTGGCCCCAGCAGACATGAAAATTCAAACCTACCCAGATTTCAAACCAACAAGATATTCCAGTGAGATATGAAGGAATGTTCAACAACTCTAACTCAGTATTCATTTTAGACATACGAAAGGGCGTAAAGTGTTTGCCGTCATTCTGAAAATCGTCTAAAATTTGCTTTTCATGGGGCGGCCATTTTGCTGATTTCGCTGTGTCCTGAATTAAACCATGAAACTTTGCTAAAATCGCTGTAAACCCGACAGAAATGAGTTGTATAGAGAGCACATGGAAAACACAACCCGCACTTACCGCCATTTCGCCGAAGAGGCCGCACATGATGTTGCAATTCGCTGTCAAACTCGGATGAAATTTCATCCCCCTGGCGCGGAAAAAATGGTGTCCTTAGCAACGGCGTTGCTATGGACGGCGGATTGATCTCTTCTGCAAATAAAGTCCGTTCCAATTCTGTTCCATTCACTACGTGGCTTGGCGGCTGGGACGTACAAAGCTGTGACGTACAAGGCGGTTTACACGATCCAGTGAACACAAAGAACCCGTTCGTCGGTGTGCCCCGACCACGCCATCCCGGTCCTTAGTTCTATGAAATTGAAACAGAACTCGGTAACAGAAACCAACCTTTACACTCAAGAAAATCACATTAGAATCGTCTCCATGTAGCCTCCAGATACCACACAAAAAGTAACAAAAATTTCAATACTAGTACGCCAATAATGCAAAGAATCCCGGAGAAAATTAATATTTTTCCTTGCGGTTTCAACGCCAGAATATTCCCTAACGTAAGGTCGCCGTAACCCTCATAAAACAACGATTTTTCCTCACCAGCAATGTTTCTTTCCAACCTCAAATATCCATACTACCACCGAACCAAGTACAAGTTACCTGCGAAGCTTTTTGAAGTAAAAATAAGTGTAGAATACGCAGTCAAATACTGTACCAGCAGTTCTAACCTCACCTCAGAATGGCCGCCCTGCACTGACTGAATCCACACAGAACAGGAGCACATCTCTTGTATCAATGAGCGTAAACAACTGGGATATCGCAGCTAACCATCAAATGAAAGACTTACGTAAAAAATTACAAACATTAGAATTAAACAGTCTCAAATCAGTCACGTAGTCAAATATGACGAGATAAATATTCTTTACACGTTTTCTTTACGGTCGCACTATTTTCTGGTGGCGCTTGTGTACATTCCGTTAGGCCTCGGGAAGGGTATTATTCGGTGCAGCCTGGATGATGACGTAAGAAGCGTATGGAGGCTAAACTGGGGTTTTTCGAAGTACCGTTCTTTCAAAAAATGTTCTTTTAACATTATAAAACACATAAAAACATGAGACAAAACAAGAAGAACTCGGCGTCTTCGTGATGACTTTATTGGGATGCCCTTTAGCATGGGTTTGATCTTCCAGGGCTCAATAAAAGGACACACGCAATTACACAAAACAAATGCACATATAAGTGAACATACGTACAGACTTAAAATTAAGAATTGAATCATTAGACTTGCGAACTGAGGTCAGTTCGTGGGTAAATCTCAATCTCAATTTATATATATAAATACTCTTCTTTTCAACACAAAACATGAGTGCGCATATATAAAAATGGCGTACGCTACGGTAACTATATCAATGGTTCAATTGTCGTTTTTATGAAAGTTGCATTTTTGTAACCTCGGGAGAGCTAGTAAATGGATCACTGTTACTTCATCATACTTGAGTTCATCACACTATTAACAGGTGCAATAACATTTAGAAGTTACTCTCCCACACAAATGTACGCTCAACAATAGTTTGATGGTCTTTGATTAGCACATTTGAAGTGGTGTAACTCAAAACGGAATCAAATAAGATTGATAAAGGGCTCTAATTACTAACTAGTTCACATTGCACTGGAGCTAGGTGTTACAGGTTCACAGTGCACTGGAGCTAGGTGTTACAGGTTCACAGTACACTGGAGCTAGGTGTTACAGGTTCACTTTGTACTGGAGCTAGGTGTTACAGGTTCACAGTGCACTGTAGCTAGGTGTTACAGGTTCACAGTACACTGGAACAGGGCGATGCAGCCCCTAAAGTATCTTTAGAGTAATAGATATTGTCAGGTAACAATGTGATTGATTAACTTAGATCATTCCATTTTGAAAAGATTGTGACGTGGACCACGTTTTCACGGGCGTGCAAGATATGAAGATATGTCAGAGGGGCCAAGAGAAGTTTTTGAAAATCGCAACATCGTTCCACAACCACTTCATGACTCACGTACAAATTAATTAATTAAAAACCCATTGTCATCACTTAGATTACACCATTTGGAAGGTTGTTGGAAGGGGCCAAATTTCAAATAAAGGCCGGACAAAGTTAGAAGGGCCGAAAAAATCGGGCTGCCCTGCTAAAAATCGCCGTATCTCTCCCCAGCAATTTCTGAAACATGTTAGACGCATTTTCTGCTTGCTAACGAAGCGGTGAATTATTGAGGAATAGGAACCCAGCTTTAACTTCCCTGGATGGGATTGGTCTGATCCTCAGCACCCAGTCCTCAAGCCCGGCTGTCCCTACCCGGGTCTGCACAGGCAGTTTCTGGAGCTGTTGTGTGATCAGAACCTGTCCCAGGTTGTTGGTAGGCCCACTAGGAATGACAATACTCTGGATCTTGTTCTCATGTCCATTGATAGTTGTGTGAACAGAATTAACACCTTACCTCCTGTAGGAGACCACGACATAGTCTTTGTAGAGGCAGACATCCACCCTCGGAAAACAAAAGCCAAACCTCGCAAAATCCTACAATATAAGCGTACTAACTGGGAGAAGTTCCGGGATGAGATGGAAGATTTCCAAACTGAATTCCTTGACTTGGCCCAGGGGGACGCTACTGCTGATGATCTATATAATGCTTTTTCATCCAAATTATCTCAATGTGTTGACAAATATGTTCCCTCCAAAATGGTAGGTGCCAAACGCCACCTACCATATGTTACCCCTGACCTCAAACGGCTAATGAGGAAAAGGGACAGATGCTATAGAAAGACCCTAGGTCAAACTTCTCTTGAGAGAAAAGACAAGTTGAACCAGTACAAAAAAGAAATCAAGAAAAAGTTAAAGGAATGCTACTGGCAGTACATTGAATCTATTATAACTGACATACCCGTACCAGGAGATACTAGTGATAACACCAATAACCCCCCTGCAAAGCAAGGCACCAAGAAGTTCTGGAGTTTTCTTAAATCCATTAAGTCAGAGAGGTCTGGTGTTTCCCATCTTAGGAACAATGGTACCTTGGTGTCAGACAGTAAGTCTAAAGCTGACCTACTCAATCAACAGTTTCAATCTGTTTTCACCAATGAGCCCTCAGATGACCCCCTACCAGACTTAGGACCTAGTCCTCATGTCTCTATGGAGGACATCCAAATAGAGGTGAGTGCACCGGTGTTGACAAACTGTTGGGGAATTTAAACATCCACAAAGCCTCTGGGCCAGATCAAGTTCATGCCCATGTCCTGAAGGAACTCCAGTCCTCAGTCCAGTCCTCAGTCCCATCCTTCAAGTCATATTCCAGAGAAGCCTAGACACCGGCATTGTGCCCGAGGCTTGGAAAGAGGCTAACATAGCCCCAGTGTACAAAAAAGGTGACCGCTCCAAACCAGAAAACTACCGCCCAATCTCACTCACATCTATCTGTTGTAAGATAATGGAACACATCATTGCTAGCACCATGAGCACTTTCAGGCTAACAACATTTTGTATGACCTCCACGGTTTCAGCCATGGCAAGTCATGTGAGACTCAATTGCTCTCACTAACTGATGACTTGGCCGTCAACAGGAACAACGGAATCCAGACAGACCTCGTTTTTATGGACTTCGCTAAGGCGTTCGATAAAGTCCCACACCGTAGACTGCTACACAAACTACAGTACTACGGTGTCCGAGGGAACACCCTTGTCTGGATACAGAATTTCCTGCTGGGTCGGTCCCAAACGGTTGTGCTTGATGGAGAGCGTTCGGACCCTATGCCAGTGACCTCGGGCGTTCCCCAGGGCACTGTGCTGGGGCCCATCCTCTTCCTAGCATACATTAACGATCTCCCAGAACACGCTGCAAATGCAAAGGTGAGGCTTTTCGCCGATGATTGCATTCTGCAGATGCCCATCCATGACAGCTCTGATTGCAATAAGCTACAGGAAGACATAGATAACATCTGTCTCTAAGAACACAGGTGGCTGATGGAGTTTAATCCATCTAAGTGTGAGGTAATGACCATAACATCGTCCAAAACACCCATCACCCACACATACAGCCTTCACAGCCACCCACTAAACAAGGTAAGTACCACCAAATACATTGGGGTCACCATCTCCTCCAAGTTTACATGGGGCAGCCACGTCGACACCGTAACATCGAAGGCCAACAAAACAATGGGCATGCTAAGACGCTGCCTGCGGGTTGCCAGCACTGCGGCAAAGGAGAGGGCCTACAAGGCCCTGGTAAGACCCCACCTGGAGTTTGCCTGCAGTGTGTGGGACCCACACACCCAAGAACAGGTGAGGAAGGTTGAGATGGTCCAGCGACGAGCGGCCCGGTATGTAACAAACAACTACCAACGAGACACATGCTCTGTCACTGCTCTAATCAATCAACTGGGTTGGCAGTCATTGCAATCCAGAAGAAAGAGCGCCAGACTCATTACCATGTATAAAATCATCCACAACAACATTTCTGTCTCACATGCATCCAAACTGGTCCTGGCGACTCGATGCTCCCGCCGCACCAACCACGCTTTCAAGCTGCAGGCCATCGCGAGCAAATCCAACTTCTATAGGCTCTCGTTCATCCCTCGTACCGTCGAGGAGTGGAATGAACTTGAGCCTGGTGTGGCGGAGGCGGGGTCTCTCTCCCAGTTCAAAACTGAGCTGGGGAGGGCCCTGCTGCATTGAGTCGCCCATACATGTCCTTGTATATATATGTAAATAACACTAACCCCACCGCATTCACTTGTCTTGTCTTTTGCACCCACAGATCAGTTGTTTATGTTCCCTTATGTTTTTGCCTTTATTTTCCCTATGTTTGTAAGGCACTATCACCTGTAACTAACAAGCATGCGCACTGCTATTAATCCCCGTCAAAGGGCGCTGAGCAGTAGAAAAGAAGAAGATATATGCTTTTCATTTAACGTAATCTGCGCCATGTTGGATTACAGCGTAGTCTGTTAACCACATGAAGATGCTACTGCTTAATTCAATTACCCGCCAAAATGGTCGTCGGAGTATTCAAATAATAATTAGTATGACGTCAATGAAAAGCCTGTATTCTCTCATCTCTTGTCCAGATTAGATTATCACACAGTGTTCTGGGTACGAGACAGCGGGCATCCAAGATGGTGGACCGATCAAAACACACATTGAGTATCGGATTTGTTCTCATCAGTAGCTTCATATACTTGGATACTGATTGCAGTCTAGGAATGCGGTGCCTGTTGTGGACTTAAGAATTCTAGAAATATGTTGGGCTTCTTTTATTAAAATTCGGGCACGTGGTACCGTCAGCAGGATTTTCGCATTTCAGGGAAATTTGAATCATGAGTGACGTCACTGGCGGCCTGTATTTGCACAATGTCTGAGGTGGGTGGCTTCCTCGTTACAATAAGTCATTTCACAGAGATCAGAACGCATGTGCGGCGAATGTAATTCTAGGTAATACGTTAAAGGATAAGGCGCCGAAATTGTTGACAGTCCTTGTCTTGACCATTGTTTCATTTGCATAACAATGTCCTGACAGGTTTTGTTTTCAATTTCGGGGCCTTAATACGCATTGTCATATTACCTAGAATTCCTGTCGCCGCACATGTGTTCCAACCTCTGTAAAAGAGTTTATTTACTAATCATCAATAAGATTATCTATGTTATGTTGATAATAGAGAATACGTGTCACTTTATTGTTGACTGTGCTTTATACACCAACGAAAGAAATGTCCTTTTTTATTACATGTGTATATGCAAGATATGTTCCCTATTTTCCAATATTTATAGTAAGTAATGTTTATTGCAAGTTCTTGCCCGAGGGCTAATTGCAGGTACAAACAACATGTATAATAAGGAAAATACAAAGGTGCTAGGAACTACATTCTATGATTATACTGTGCTACTGAAGTGTACATTATACTAGTTTTATCGGGTTTGACTTCTTCTTTTTAGGCAGTGGAAGACGAATTTACCCACTTCTTTCATAATGTGTGGGTTCTTTGATTTTAATAATAGGACTGATTTTTCATTGTCAGGGATAGATGGAAAGTAAGCGTGTATTTTGGATACACTCATAAATAGTTGGTTTCTTATATCATCATAAAAAGAACAACTAGAGATAAAATGACTCTCGTCTTCCACAGCATTTGAGGGGCAATATTTACAAATCCTCTCAGACACAGGAGCTTCATGTATCTCCCCCTTTCTATTTCCAGGGGGTGGGCACTAATTCTAATCTTACAGGTACCGGAACGCTGCTCAAAGTCACTAAGTTCGAGATATTTCTCTAAACAATTCTCGCGGCCCTTTTAAAACATTTGGTCCATTAAACAAGGACCACAACAACAACAACAAAGAACAGGGATTCTACGCGAAGATATTCTACTGGACTGGTCGCTGGTGGTACACAAATGTCTAAGGTAGGTGGCTTCCTCGTTACAATTTGTTGAATACAGGTATAAATGGGCCGTTAACATTCATTATAATAACACAAGAGCTACATACGTTAGCTACCTAACGCTAAGTCACGTTGATAGATGACATCCGCGCGCGCATGAATTTTCGGTCGTTTCCAAGATCAAAAAAGTTTTCAGCCATACTGTATATACTACATAGCAGCTTCAAAAAAAGCATATACATGTCGTGGGTTGCAAAAAAATGATATTTTTGATCATAGCGGCCCGGTTTAGGCGCAACCGCTAGCACTTTTTTGAGACACCGCTTGTCACGGCACCGGGTAGGTTGATGACCTAATGTCGCAATTTAGACTTAGGGTTCAAGTTCCGGCCAGGCAAAGTTGGTATGGTTGAAATAGTCCCTTAGTAAGCAATTGAAAGATGAAAACCGCAAAATGTTCGGATATTTCCTTCTCGAGATATTCTTGATCATACCGGTCCGGTTTAGGCGCAATCGCCAGCCCTTTTTTGAGACACCGCTTGTCACGGCAACGGGTAGGTTGATGACTTAATGTCGCGATTTAAACTTAGGGTTCAAGTTCTGGTTCAAAAAACTTGGTATGGTTGGAAAGGTCCTTTCGTAAGGAATTGAAAGATGAAAATCGCAAAATGTTCCGATACTTCCTTCTCGAGATATTCTTGATCATACCGGCCCTGTTTAGGCGCAACCGCTAGCACTTTTTTGAGACACCGCTTGTAACGGCAACGGGTAGGTTGATGACTTAATGTCGCAATTTAGACTTAGGGTTCAAGTTCTGGCCAGACAAACTTGATATGGTTGGAATAGTCCCTTAGTAAGCAATTGAAAGATGAAAACCGCAAAATGTTCGGATATTTCCTTCTCGAGATATTCTTGATCATACCGGCCCGGTTTAGGCGCAATCGCTAGCCCTTTTTTGAGACACCGCTTGTCACGGCCACGGGTAGGTTGATGACTTAATGTCGGGATTTAAACTTAGGTTTCAAGTTCCGGCCCGGCAAACTTGGTATGGTTGGAAAGGTCCCTTAGTAAGGAATTGAAAGATGAAAACCGCAAAATTCGTTGGATACTCTCTTCTCGAGATATTCTTGATCATACCGGCCCGGTTTAGGCGCAACCGCTAGCACTTTTTTGAGACACCGCTTGTCACGGCAACGGGTAGGTTGATGACTTAATGCCGCGATTAAAACTTAGGTTTCAAGTTCCGGCCCGGCAAATTTGGTATTGTTGAAAAGGTCCCTTAGTAAGGAATTGAAAAATGAAAACCGCAAAATGTTCGGATACTTCCTGCACCCCCCTCCAATCTTCCAAATGGAGGGATCAAAGTTATTATGACGTCTCATAAACCTGGACATGTCTACATGAATCTTGATATTTGCGATGAAAGATGTTTCAGAAGTTGTTGCAGAATGACACTGCAAGTTTTAACATGTTTTGGAATCGGATCTAGAACGATACTATAATCTAAGTTAAAGTCGTCAGAGTGTTATCTGTATGTGTGTGTGTGTGTGTGTGTGCGTATGCACGTTTGTGTGTATGTTTGTGTATGTGTTTGGGTATGTGTGTGTGTGTGTGTGTGTGTATGTGTTTGTGTGCGTTTGCTTGTGTTTGTGTGTATTTGCCTTATATATAGTCTTGTCTTAAACCGTCAGAAGAATCGGAAGACGTCAGGGTGATTGTAAAGCAATATTTACAGCCTGGTAAAAAGTAATTTAGGAGGACGTTGTCAGTTTCTTTCTGTTTTGAAGGAGTACAGTGTAACATATAGTAAAGAAAGATTGTTTTCCAACTACTAGGTTGAGCAATCGGCAACATATTTGGTTCATCACCTTGAGATCCATGGCTCGAATCCCGCCGTGTCACCGATCTTGTGTCCTATCGATAGGTGCTTTGCACAAATTTACCAATTTCGCTTTGGTGGCAATGTTAGGGCCGTCCCTCGGATCAAACGTTAAATGGAGGTCCACTGTTTCGGGAGAGCCACACCTCCCGCGGCAACCTTCATTCACTTTCGAGCCTTGTAAAAAAAAAGTAACGGAGTAATTTTTAGCACTCAAATTGTTTCTGCCTTCCCGCCACCTGTTTTACTATCAAATACAAGTGATAAAAGTAACGCAAACTTTGTTTAAGACTCTGGAAGTTCCATCAGTTGAATCGGATACGTCCTTGTCGAGATATTCCTGTTCGTTTGCACTCTAGTCGTGACCTAACCGATAGCCTTAGCCGTTATTCAGGGATAGGGTGATACCTTAATGCTGCGTTCAAAACTTTTGCGGAAAGTTCCGGCCGAGCAAACGTTATATCATTGGATGGGTCTTATTGTAGGCTATTGATTGACGAAAGTTGCAGTTTAATCTGTCACGTCCTTGTCGAAATTCTTGATCGTTTGCGCTCTAGTCGTGACCTAACCGCTAGCCGTAGCTGTAATTCAGGGGTAGGGTGATACCTTAATGTCGCGATTAAAACTTTTGTGGCAAGTTCCGTCCAGACAAACTTTATATCATTACATAGGTCTCATTGTAGGATACTGATTGACGAAAACCGCAGTTCCATCTGACACGTCCTTGTTGAGATATTCCTGATCGTTTGCGCTCTAGTCGTGACCTAACCACTTGCCTTAGCCGTTATTCAGGGATAGGGTGATTCCCTAATGTCGCGATCAAAACTTTTGCGGCAAGTTCCGCCGGGCAGACTTTATATCATTAGACAGGTCTCATTGTAGGCTATTGATTGATAAAAACCGCATACTATTTGCGGTTACCGAAGGGTTTGCTTAGCGGTCACCCCAGGCGAACCTTCATTCGCTTTCGAGCCTTGTAGAAAAGTAACGAAGTAATTTTTAACACTCAAGTTGCTTTCTGCCTTCTCGCCACGGGTTTTACTATGAAATTAAAGTAATAAAAGTATCGCACACTTTGTTTAAGATTCTGGAAGTTCCATCATATGGGGTCACTTTGCGGTTACCGAAGGGTTCGCTTAGCGGTTAACGAAGGGGAACCTTCATTCACTATCGAGCCTTGTAGAAAAGTAACGAAGTAATTTCTAACACTCAAATTGCTTTCTACCTTCTCGCCACGCGTTTTACTGTGAAATTCAAGTGATAAAAGTAACGCACACTTTGTTTAAGATTCTGGAAGTTCCATCGTATGGTGAAACTTTTCGGTTACCGGAGGGTTAGCCTAGCGGTTACCTCAGGAGAACCTTCATTCACTTTCGAGCCTTGTAGAAAAGTAACGAAGTAATTTGTAGCAACCAAATTGCTTTCTACCTTCTCGCCACGTGTTTACTATGAAATTTAAGTGATAAAAGTATCACACACTTTGTTTAAGATTCTGGACGTTCCATCGTACGGGGGCGCTTTGCTGTTAATGATAGGTTCGCTTATCAGGTACCCCAGGAGAACCTTCATTCGCTTTCGAGCCTTGTAGAAAAGTAACGAAGCAATTTTTAACACTCAAATTGCTTTCTACCTTCTCGCCACGTGTTTTGCTATAAGAATTCAAGTGATAAAAGTAACGCACACTTTATTTAAGATTCTGGAAGTTCTATCGTATGTACGCCGGAGTTTCCGCAACCTTAACCGACCTTCCGGCAAGTTCAACTTGGTATCGTTGGGAAGACCCCTTGGTACGGAATTGTAATCCGCAAGCCGCTTTTAAAGATGGTGCTTTGTTGCCGAGATATTCTCGAGTAAAGGTTCACCTAACTTACCGCTAACGAACACTTACGCGCGTACATACGCGCGTAAATACGGAACCTTAAACGATCTTCCGGCAAGTTCAACTTGGCATCGTTGGGAAGACCCCTTGGTACGGAATTGTAATCCGCAAGCCGCTTTTAAAGATGGTGCTTTGTTGCCGAGATATTCTCGAGTAAAGGTTCACCTAACTTACCGCTAACGAACACTTACGCGCGTACATACGCGCGTAAATACGGAACCTTAAACGATCTTCCGGCAAGTTCAACTTGGTATCGTTGGAAAGTTCCCTTGGTATGGAATTGGAATCCGCAAACCGCTTTCAAATGTCGTGCTTTGTTGCCGAGATATTCTCGAGTATAGGTTCGCCTAACTTAACGCTAACGATGTGCGCGCGTAAATACGGTGGAATTTTCGGAACCTTAAACGATCTTCCGGCAAGTTCAACTTGGTATGGTTGGAAAGTCCTCTTGGTACGGAATTACAATCGATGGGACTCACCCCGAGTTTGGGGGTTCTGGAAAGCTACTTTTTCGAGTGTTGAATGGATTTTGACCTTCTTTCATACGTCATGGCGTCACGATCACAAAGTGTGCGTTACCTTTGTCACTTGAATTTCACCTGAGAACTCCTGGTCAGAACGTAGAAAGCCACTTATCTGCTTTACTTTATTGACTTATCTAGAAGGCATTAAGATTTTATTACTCACCCCGAATGTCGGTGATCTGAGCAGCTACATTTTCAGTGGTGCATGGATTTTGACGTTCTTTCCTACGTCATGGCGTCAAGAGTACAAAGTTTGCGTTACTTTTATCACGCGAATTTTATACTAGAACCCCTAGACTGATCGTAGAAAACCATTTGACAAACAAAATTTCCGAACATCAGTATATTTTCCAAACATCAGTATATTTTATGCCAAACATCAGTATATTCTATGCCAAAAAGCAGTTACTGAAGTAACTGGATATGATTTTTGAAAATCATATCCAGTTGCTTGAGTATCTGCTTTTTGGCATATCTTATTACCTGGATGTCTAACCTACGTCGACGTATCAGTATATTTTTCAAAGATGCGCTTTTGGCATGGTTTCAATTTAATCCTCCTGATCCCGACTCTAGGTCTCATCAGCAACAATTGTTATGGTTAAATCTAAACTTTAAAATTGAAGGAAAACCTTTTCTATGGACAAACTTTGTTGACATAGGCATCTTATTTGTTGATATTACTTGCTTGATATAAGTGTAAAATCCATATCATTTAATGTTTTAGTTAAGATATATGGTAAACTGTGCTCTGAATATACATACGATGGGCTGGTTTCTACATTCTTTACATGGTGTTCACCAAAAAAGAAATTCAACCACCTGCAAGTGTGTAAAGATAAATCCAGAACACATAATCTCCTACTGAGGAGACGACTTCAACATCGCTCTTCCATGGAGACAAATATTCCAATTGGCATACAGAAGGATATTCCAATTCAAATTATTACACAAGTTCCTTGCTACAAACAGAATGTTGCGCATTTGGAGCATTAAATATAATTCAAAATACTATTTCTGTGCTGAAGACGAAGAAACAACCAAACATTTATTTTGGAATTGTCGTATATCGTCCATCATTCTGGAAAAACGTTCAAACTTGGACCTGGACATTATTTGAATATCAATAACCATTGAAAGTAATACTGGGGGATTTAGAGTGTGAAAGTCCTGTCACGTCAACGTCTAATGTTGTTACATTGTTGGCAAAAAAATTCATCTATAGAAATCGTAAGGTATCAACACTGTCTATCAATAAGTTTATTACCTTCATTAAATACTTTCACAGCATGGAAAAAGTATAGCCACACGCTATAACAAATTGTATTTACACATCAGGGAAAATAGGAACCACTGTAATGCCACATAATTATTGCCAGCACAACGGCAGTATACATGTTTTTCTTGTATGTATGTCTTTGTTTGGTACATAAATAATGCACACCGTGTGAATGAAGTTAGAAAAAAAACAATGGCCAATTGTGCACAAAATTGTGTTTTAAAATCCTATCTTCATGTAATCAAGGCTAACTGCCTCTGTACCCTTGACTGTAAAATATTGTACAAATCGGACCATAAACTCCACTCGACTTTGCTGTTGTTATTTTCTTGGCCGTGTAAACTCCAAACGCCATTTTCTTATAGACGAAACCCATTCCATTGATTTTGTAGGTGTGTTTTTGTGTTTTTTTTTTCTAACTGGCCCAACACGGTGGTCAAATACGGGCTCAAAACCTCCCATGTCTAGCCGAATTCGAACCTTCTTCCATGATGTTCCATCTGACGTAATTCGAACGGAACCCGTGTTCTATTTAGGTCATCTGCGGTCATTGCAGGTAAAACCGTGCTTTCCGGCATTTTCCACACAACTAACTTGAATCAGGCGAAAAATATAGTTTTTAATCAATATAAACAATTTTCTGGACAGTATATCTATGCTTTCACTTTGTTGCGGACCTGTAATGTGTAACGAAGCTACTGGCGCTTTTGTTGGTGACCTTGAATATCATAAGTGTTGTTTACACCGGTATCAATTACACCCTTCCGCTCTCCGTGCGGCATGACATACGTGTAAACATCGTTTAAGATCTCCAGCAAGAAAAGTTCAACTTAATTCATTGACGGCTCAAAATGACGGCAACGGTTTTCCCGAGATTTTTGTTTTTGGGATTTTTAAAAAATGCCTTCGATTTTGAATTATTGGTAATTAAGTGCGAAAAATGCCATTTTTACGCATATTTTTGACTGTAACTTTGCTTAGAATTTAAAATTAAAAAATCCCAAAAACAAAAAGTTTTCTTTGCCTCTCAGATGACGAAAAATATAAAAATTGAGAATTTGTCATCGCACTTGCGGCCCATCTTATCAAGAGTATGGTCAAATTGAAGGCCTTCCTTGAAACAGAAAATAATCGTCTTTGGAATCAAAATCGAAACAAAACAATTATCTCAATTCAAGCGGGAAGATTCAAACTATCTAAAATTGCGAATTTAATCTTAGTTTGAATACATTTTCCTTGTCATACCATTTTGTTTATTTTGAAATATTTTACGGTCAGCAAATAGTCGGCCTCTTGTAACCCGATACTCTGTCGAACTCGCATAGCAACGGGAAAGAATACCCTAGCAACCGACCGCCGTGCAAGGAGAAAAAACGGTCCCTACTCCTAATTGTTGTGTATTATAATATGAGGATGGGACTAGGTAAGGTAAGGTTGAATCCTATGTTCAACCTTCCTGGTCACTTAGATTCATACTGAATGCAATCATTTTTTATTCGCGCGCTCGCATCAGTTTGGGCGTTTTTTTGGATGACATCCATATAATCAAATCGACCTGGCCTTACGTGTATAGATATTTTTTAAAGAGCGGTACTTCGAAAAACCCCTAAGTAACCCCCGGTGCGCTGTACACGTCATCATCCAGCCGCCACCGAATACCCTCCCCAGACGAAATATACACAAGCGCCGCCATAAAATAGTGCAGCCAAAATTAGAACGTACTATTGCTAATGCGGTTACATTTGATTCTTTTGTTTGCTTTTTACTATCAAATGAATTTTTTTTAAATTTTTGTCGATATAACCTGTATGTAAACGTTTTATTTAAAGTTCAGCAGCATTCCAGATGTTTACGCGCATTGATACAATAGAAGTCTTTTTGTGTTGTGCTGAATCTACACAGAGCAGGGCGGGCATTGTGAGGTGAGGGCGGACATCTGTGTCACCATGTGTCACCAAATCCTGTCTTCTTATTTTAGTTTTACTTCATTGTGCCTCAGAAATCTTTCTTGTCATCTTATAGTATAGCTGTTTCGGTGGTTAATTAGTACATTGCAATTTGAAACTGGAAAAAAATATTAACGGCGAGGAAAACTGGTTTTTGGTGAGGGTCATGTCGGCCATTTGTGGGGGAAATTTCTGGCGTTAAATACTCAGGGAAAGGATAAAGTTTGTCTGAAATCCTCGACGATACCGTTTTTGTTACCGACCGGTGTGGTGTGGTCAGGTCATACAGGTTCTTTGTATTCACTGGGTTATGTTAACCGTCTTCATTAGTGAAAGTTCCTGACGTGGCATTTTGATTTAAAAGGGTTAAAGTGCAACCAAATTTGTAATGTCCTCAGCTTGATTTTGAGATGCACTGTGAGTTAACTTATTTTTTACTCGATGTTGTAATGGGATCTACGCTAGTCAGAGTGAGTCTGTAGAATTAGAACGTGTAGAGTGTGGGCATGTATGTACATATATCATGCTCAGTCACAATTGTTGCACAGAAAATAAGTATGATGTTCTATGCTTATTCCTAGTTTCTAATTGTATAATCTCGTCTGCTGATGTTGTGCAATAATTAATACGAACATTTCTGTCCCACAGGTCAACCCAGAGGTACAAGATGTCACATGGGTCTGGTGATCTGTAAAGTGTTCAGCATCTAGTGTGGAAAACATCTTATACCTGCAGCAGAATGCGGAGACAAAACAACCAGCCCCTTGATGGGAACAACAGTAGCTGTTGCATCCAAATATAAACATGTGACAGAGCAAAACTATTGGCAATGGCAGGACATCCAGCTTACTCAGGTTCTGTTAGGTCTTGAGTATTACAGCTGTCAAGCCTCTTGGAAACCCAGACTTCGGGGACTGTGCCTCTGGTACAGTGGGGGCTTGTTCAGCTAAGTTAGATGGGTTTGCTGGATGTCAAGGCCACGAATTATTTGTTTTTCCTTTTGCTCTTGTTCCTGATGGTACTTCAGCCCTGCATAGAGACAATGCTGTTAAACTCCTGCTAATGTGGCTGTTCTCCGCTTGTTTTCTTATTCTTACGCCTCGCTGGCAGCAGCCACTTTCTTCTGCCGTGTGGTCACATGTGCGAGCACATATTCGCATTAAAACCTCTAATTTCGTGTAGTAGTATAGATGTCTCATACAAACAACCCAGAAATTTAAAGTTGACAGTACCTGAGTGTGTGAGCAGCTTCTCACCTATCCTGAGATACCTGAACATAACGCTTATTAAGCGTGGCTTGGTGGAACAGCAAGTACAATCAATATTATAAAGATTCAAAGTTGGTTGCTACATTTTGTTTCATAATTGAAGTACATACATTTGAGGTATTCCTACTATGACATTTTCCCATGGGATAGTCATCACAGTAAGCTTCTAGTGACCTGTTATCCTTCCTATCCCAAATGTACTGGGCTGCCTTGAATTTTTTTGTTTTTGCCAGAAACATAAATGATTACAGGTTGTTGCTGCTTACCATGGCCCTCTTTACACTATGTTTCATTTTTCATCATGTTTTTGTCAGCTTCTAACTGTAAAATACCTTGTTAGCAATGTCGAACAGAATTCTGACTAGAACCTTAAAAGTTATATTGGTATTCATACGGAATTTCTCAGTCAAGGCCTTTCCGTGTCCCATCCGTCTCTGAGGATGCTGTTGAGCTTATGTATGTGGTCAGGTGTAAGCTTCAGCGCCCGTTCCCTTAAACAGTTTTCCACAGGCCAATGTTTGTTCATGTCATATGTGCCTACTTGATAGTGGTCCTCCATATACTGCTGGATTTTAAAAATTTTGTCTTGGTTATTAAAGTTTCCGTTTGTTTTGTTTGCCCCTGACATCTCGACTGACCAGCTCTTGGTCGTTGGACATTCGTTTCGCACAGTTTCCTGCGAAGTGCGCCGTATTACGGCTTTGGATGCTATCGAAAAAATCAAGACGTTGTTATAGGTCATCCCAACCTTTTAGCGATGTCATCGGGCAGGCCGCAGTAGATATGCATATGGACACTGATGACGTTAAGTGTTTGACGTTGTACAAAGCATCTACATACAAAATGTGGGGTATCCCAAGCGGTGGCGGGGGATTTCTCCCGGTATTGGCGTAACTGCTCGTCGTAGCGGAGCCAGTTGGCCTTGTGAGCAGCTAGTGTACGTATCAGGTGTTGGTATGCAATGAGCTGCGGGCTACGTGCAGGGTAGCATTGAATGTATTGTATACGAAGTGGTACACCAGGAAGACCAGGAAAGCAGACGACCATTGTTCGATGGTGAGGCGTCTGCTTTCCTGTGAAGAGGGACGATTCGATATAGTTAGTGTAAGTGTCAGGCTGTCGGTTAAGGCGACTGTAAAGTGGGTCTGTACGGACTTGAGCCTCTGCGTGTGGTCGTGGCCTGCCTCATCTGGAGCAAAGACGTTGAGGCAGTCAGCTGCTCAATGTCAGGAAACCGCTCCTCCAGGTTGGTCACGATTTTGTCTATGAAAGGCTGGTAGATCTGAAATTATATCAATTATATTAAGCACATGAATCATTATTACATAAGTTATCTAAACATAAATTGAATTATCTGGGAATTTTCCCTCCATCCCAGTTACCAAGAAGTAGGATGATCTTTATTTGCTCTTTGCTCTCTACTCAATGAATACATAAATCAGAAGAAACAAAAACTATACAAGGATTAGTCCTCTAAATTAGTTACGTCAAATGAAAGTAATTGCATATCGACACAAAATAAATCAAAAACATATGGAGGACAAAGGTTAAGTAGACAAGGACGACAGAAAGAGTTGTTGGTCATTGATATAGTTGTATCTTAAAGTGAAGGCCTTGTAAATAAACTTTCCAAGCTGTCTTATCAAACTTATAGTGGGACCAGACATTAATTCCTTGAATTTGTGTGGGTCCGGTCGTGTGGCGTAGTATTTTGGAAGGTGTTGTATTCTCAAACTGTTTAAAAATGGGCATTCCATTACAAAGTAATATTCGTTTTCAATGATGCCTGCCTCACATAGAGGACATAATCTATCTTGCCTGTCAACATTAGTATGCCTACCTGTTTCTATGCTTAGCCCATGTGCTGCGCATCTCAGCTGTGCTAGTGCCTTTCTGTGATTAAAAACATTAATAACTCTCAGATACTTCTGTCTTAAATCTGTCTTTGATTAAGCAATATGTGTCTAGCCTATTTGTGTTTTCAATTTCAATCCAAGTAATGTTTAAAATCTTGTTCTCTTCATCTCTTCATCATCTCCTGCCTTTTCAAGGTAGTTGCCCCAAGATGCTGGTGTCAACTCCTCTCGACCCTGCAGATCAATGTTAAGACTGTTTAAGACCAGGATAAGGTAGACTAGGAGCGCTATCAGGAGTCTTAGAACAACTACTTCAAGAGTCTTCTTGGCGTATTCTTTCTACAATATTGTACAAAGTTTTAAACATAGAAGCTAAGTCCTGGTTGTCATCATAGGTCATACCACCTGACTTTAATGGTGGAAGTATTTTTTCGCAATCATTGGAAGAAGATCTCCAAGAATATCAATGCTTTCTGCCAGTCTCTGTAGTGTTTTTATCTGATCCAAAGTCAAAATATCCTTGGAGGGTTTGAAAGGAAATAGTTCTGGGGGTATATCATTCCGCAACATGGCACTTCTTAGTTGTGAGAAGACTTGCCAATCAAACAACCATTTTCTCATTATTATGATATCTGCATCTGTGTTGTTGTTATTGTAGTAGCTCCCTAGAGTCCCATTCTTTCTTTCAAAAGCAAAACACCAAAACGCATGAACTGGGCCTTAGTCCCCTGTGCATTGTTTGAGATGGAGGTGTAAATTCATTGTACACCATTTTTTGCCATATTTTTTTTTCAAATCTGTTGCCGAAAATCCTAAAACATTGATGTGCATCCTCAAGTTGTCCGGCTGTTATTACTCTATTGCACAGCACTCTTGCTGCAGCTACAAAGCATTTCCATATATTCTAATGTGAACTCCTTTCAAAGCAAGCAGAGGCCGTACAAACCCACAATTTCCACTACGAAGCTGTAAACCCTTCAAATGATGCCTCAATCGTACGAAGAAAGCCCGAATCAAGATCAGAAGGGACTTTCATGTTGTATACTCTGGCTTGAATCAGGTTAAAAGATGCAGTGGACAAAATTTCATTTTCTTTCCATACTTGCATTACTCTTTTCGCTGTCCCTTCTAATAAATTATTCATATGGTGGACCACGTGCATTTTAACTGAATTAAATTAAAATAATGCAATTCATATAAGGTAACTTCTTTAGAACCAGACAATCCCAGACGGGCATTTGTGTCTGCACTTAAAAGCAATTACAGCACCTCTTGGAATAACTTCCTCACCATTTACATTAAAACGATATCCTACAGACAATGTTCGTAAATCCTCGACAAGGCCTTTCTAAAAATAGAACTAAATGCTTGCTTGTCATCTTTATCAAACTATTTCATACCATTAGTAATACAATAGCAACAAGCCAAATCGCCTCAAGCTTTGACCGATACCTGTAGTCTATGTTGCAAAGGGAATAATAAAAGTAATTCCCATCTTATATTTGGCTACATAATGGGATTATTTATCTCTACATCGTCATAATAAAGGATGATTTGCAAAGCATTGTTGTCTTCAGAAAATATTGGATGAGTTTCACCTTTTGGGTTGCAGCCTGTGGCAATCACTGCAACTGTTCTCTGACGACATTTTTGAACGTTGACTCTGCAACTGGAGTCTAAGAAAGTTGGATGCCATCACCAACATGAATAGACATGGCTGGAGGGAGACTGCCTCACTAGCCGACACTCGTTCAGCTCTGGATAAAACATTTCAGCCAGGAACAGTGTCCTGCAACTTTTTACCTTTTGGTCCTCCAACAAGTGTGTAACTTTACTTTCCACTACTACCCTATGTTGATTTTAGGTTGGCCGACATGTGCAAAGCTCCCATCAATTCCTTCTAGCATGGCACCCACCTCTTGACACGCATTCAATGTTTCTGTTAGTTTGATACTGTGACTTCTGTGGTTTCATAGTGTACATGGGTAATTGAAAAAGAAACACTATCGTTTGTTTCTTCCTCTGTGGCACGCAACACGTTTTATGGGACAGCCAGTGTAGTTGACCTCGAGTGGTATGGTCGCTTTGATATGCTACACCTTTGTTTTCACGCCTGGCCCATGCAGATAATACCTTGATGGTGGCAAGGTAGTCAGCTTCGACTTTCATATGCTGGGCTGTAGTCCTCATTGTGGTAATGTGGTTACTGGTAAAACGTCTGCAATAATGTTGCATGAAACACCTAAGGTCAAAAGATGGTAGTACACAAGGCGGTCTTCTGATGTCTAATACTCGGCACGAGTTGCCTCATTTTGTTTCAATTGTTCAAACTTCCCTGTCTTCGGCCTGCTCCAGTCTTGCTTACTGATTATTCTTTCATAGAAAATGTCAACTGCTTCTTTGATTTTTTTTAATCAGCCACTTTGATTTTACATTTCAGTTCTAACTAAGGGTCTCTCGATCTTCTATATTTTCATTCCGGCGTCAACACGTAAACACACCGGCAATCCGTTAATACTGATATAGTTTAGCCGCTCGGAATTGGGTTTCATTGCGACGGCATTGTCTAAGAGAGTATTTAAGTTTTGCCCTTGTGGTACGCATAAGTTCCCAGATAGCACCATGTTTGGGTCGGCCGTAGTCGCACCATAATGCAAATGCATCCCTGGCAGCACTATGACTTTCCTTAACCACCTCATTCCAACCGGAAACGAAAGGAGACGTTTTGTGCTAGGAAGGGATTCTTCGGCAGTTAACTGCAGAGCTATAATGATCTCAGCAGAAAGTCGATCTAAAGAGACCCTATGACGCACGTTCCCAATTGGTTCTGCTGGGCGGGGAATCCCCGTCAACACAACAGCCAGACTGTCTTCATCGACTGTCCCATGTTACACGGGACACGATGAGCCATTTTGTTCCTTCAGCTGGTGACATTTTCCCCCTTACAATGGAGCAGTTTGAAACAAGAAAAATTATACACACGGAAACTAACATCAGTTTAATTATTACTTGATTTAAGTGCGCAAGTCAGGTGGGGGGCGTCATCAAGTAATGGGAGATCTTAAATCACAGATCATAGGCTGTAAAATATTATCTCATTACAGCTCCTGATTATTGCAAGGGATCTATCATAAAACGTCTCATAATAGTCATAATTCCTATGATGTTATACCATTGTGGTCGACTGTTTTGACCACTGACCTCTACATTTGACTGTACATTGGGCAACTCCGGTGGAAATACTGCCTCCCTGCCGTACATCAGGTAGAAGGGACTGTGATTAGTTGTGGATTGTACTTTGGTCCTCAGGGAAAAGTGTACAGCATCCGGGCAGCGGGACCTTTCCCCCACGTGACCCTGAAGTAGGGAGACTTTCGGTTGCTCTGTTGAAGCATGCAGGGAACCTTGTGTACTGGAAGGAGGATTCCACCTTGAAATGATTTTTTTTGCTTGTTTCCTCGCAATTTGTCGAAAATGCAAATTGTTATGGCTGGATGACCATAAAACATTCATGTGAGGACGAAACTGTGGCAGACACACCAGACCTCCTCTTCAGCTTTGCCATTGCACTTCTGTCTGCTGGCACATCAAAATGGTGTTGAAGTGCAGCTGGTAGGCAGAAAGGGTCACGGGCCCGGACACATGCTGGTGGAAGAATTGCTGACACGCTGGCAGGTCATGGCCATGTAGAGGATTGAGGTGCTGCTTGCACCGGGTCTGCAATCTCCAGCCGTGAATTTTCCTGGTCAGCTCTGATCTGAACTGCCGATCGCCGTTTTCTGCTAACTGTGTGTGTAAATGAAGAAAAAAATACATATAAGTGTAAATTCTAGTAAGTATCAACCAATACATTGAAGTGTCAACTTTTTGTTCAAAGTATCATTTGAATTTATTTTCTACATTTGCCTGTAAAATGTTGTTGTAAAATGATCAGTCTCCCACGAACTGATGTTGACACCTCATCGGCACAGGCAGAAACAAATGTTTTCTCGGTGGCCAGCGGACAAGACAGGTCCCACTTACAGACATTTGGACGGCATTCCCGCCTGAACTTCATTTTAAAACTTGTCAGCGATTGCCATCACCTTGCTAAGATACCAATCTTGCTCGTAGGCCACACAAACCATGTGCCCTATCAGCTACATGAGCCTCTAGACCTTTGCATGTTTGATACACCTTGACGCAGCTCTCTTCTGGACAAGGGAAAAGGCTGCCAAGACTGGGTTGCACATGCCCGACAACTTCCACGTGCCCGACAAGAAGGTTCTTCGGCTTGCCATCTCCGATGATGCGTGCGTAAACAATTTCACACTCTTTAATCGCAACATCGGTCACGTCGGTGTCTCCATCATTCATGAAGGAGATGTAGGGACTTAAGACGACGAAAGTACGACCCGCCGTCTTCTCCCTGAGGATGATGTCACTGACTGTCTGCAGGCACTTGGCGCAGGCCGTGTTAATGTTGAGTCCATTAATCCGCTGCAGTTGGAGAAAGGGGATTTAACTTTGAAGAGTTCCTCCTGGCCAATGGTGTACGCGGTGTTGAACTAGATCACCAGCTCCTTCTCTACTTGTGAGCATAACATGACAGGGCTCCCTTGGAAATCAGTCGTCTAGACTGAAGGGACCCCCCCTAAAGATCAATAAATAAATATATAAATCAACACGTAGGATTCAAAAATCTTCTGCAAATGCCTCCAACAAAATCTCTCTTCTGCACAGTTCTGTTAATGATATCAGAAAGTCTTCTGATAGCTCCAGCTCTGTATGTCTCGTCATGTATCTCTCCTATCATCTTCACGTGTAAAGACTTGTCCTTTGGGCTGTAGAACAGGACTACTTTCGCCAGCCTTCTGTCCCGCCCTGATTCCTGTAAGTAGTCTGAGACAGAGGAAGGGCAACCAAGGTAAACTACAAACCTCACGTCGGGTTTGTCAATCCCTGCCGGCCCTTGCCGCCTTGGTTGCTACTAGCACATCTTTCAGGCCTCTCTGCCAGTCCAACAAACTTTGTCTTCCCTCCCTCTCATTCTGCCCTGTCCCTGTGCCATGATACTTGACTTACCCCGTTTTCTTTCAGGTGGTAGTGGATGTCCTCTAAATCGCCTACTGTCTGGAAATAAATGATTCCGCACTGTTACTTATATTTTAGAAGCGCGTCACAGACCTGGCCATGGCACACCTCCCTCGCCTTCCCCTTTAACCTTACACAATACTGAATGTTTCTCCTGTCAACTGAGTCTTTAGGATCCAGGATTCTCCTGTCCCGCTGGTCGACGAGAAGTGTCTTTACAGTATGTTGGGATGGCGTTTAACAAAAATATAAAGTACCTTGAGGCAACAATAGGCTGGGAAAGCTCACAGCCAACTACATCAACTACTTAAGACAGTATGCCTTTAAGTCTTTCCCTTCTGCGATTTTTTTCTTTGATTCCGTACATAGAAGCTTGTCCGTTTCATAGACATGTTTTTTGCTCCGACCATTGGTCTCCCGCTAAATGTTGGCTGACTTTCACACTGCAGGTACATGGTGGTGGCTTTTGTCATGGCTTCTGCCACATTATACAATTTATGCATGCTGCATGTGAGGCCCATGACTCCGAACAACTCTTGCCGTCCTGCTGCTGGTTTGTTATTCCAATCTGGGGTTTACTTCAGTTCCCCCACTATAGCTCTTCCCCTGAGCTATATTTGGCCTTACAACAACCTTTTTCAGTGCTGGTTCAGATTGACAGAAATAGGATATCCTTCTTAATGTTACCCCTTCCTTGGGAGAATTTGCGTTTGCCACATACCCATTCCCAGCCACCCATGGCATCTACATTTGCATCTTAAGATTTTAAATGGGAGTTTGCAGATATAGCAGAATGTCCAGAAGTTCATTGTTTGTTACCGCTGTTGACCTTCCGTGGAAGGTCGCATTGTTTCCCACGTGACATGACTGTCAAGACTGAAAAGTCAGCAAAAATAAAATGGTGTTAAAACGTGCCTTTTGTTTTATGAAATACGTGTGTAATTATGTATTTCTAGCTTTCTCCCAAGCATCAATACACAATGTGCAAAATTATTTCTATGCAACATGTAACAATTGACATTAGCACTAAATGCTTCCCAGATGGCTTCTTCACTGTGACTAGACTTGATACCCATGGTGTAGGAACTTCTACTGGTTCTATCACACCTTCTTCAGTCATCCTATCCAGTGTATTCTTTAGTTGCTCTTTCACTGCAACTGACACTCTTCTCGGCGGATGTACTACAGGTGTTATGCTGTCATCTTTTTCTGGCATCAGCTTTGTTCTGTTTCAAGTGGTCAAGACAGAGCCAATCATCTTCCACCCACTTAACAGCCTGATTGCAGATCCACCACATTTATAATTTTTCAGAAATCTAGTCATTTATTTGTAAGCACCACTTGGCGCGTATGTCACTGAGGTTTAGGAACTGGAGAGTTTCTTGAATAATCTGGAATGTTACCTTGTAGATTATCGTCATCAGCGACTGCAAGTCTCCTGTACCCACCGCTAATTGCCCCTCGAATGCGATCGTGGCATACTCCCATCTATCAGTCTTCAAATGTCTTTAGAAGTTATGCAATTAATTGAAATTTTAGACTTTGAAAGGATGTTTTGTACTAAATATCAATTTTGGTATCAATGAAGTAACCCGTGTTCTTAATAAGGTATGTTTGAAATTACCTGTATGTAAATGACTTAGCATATTTACATTTATCTCGTCTTCACCCACCTGAGCCACAAGTTCAAGTCTAAGGATCTTTGAATGAACAAAAACAATGTCATACCTTTATTTCAAAGACATCTGCTCCAAGGACGGTCGGAGCCTCGCCCACTGGCCAACTTTGTGAGCGGCTAAGTTGCTCCTCTGGAAGCGCGAAAATATGGACTACGTCATTTCCGTTTGCAAGAGGCAGCAAATTACATGAACCTAAGAAGTAAAGAAGAGTTTTTTCTGAATACAAGTGAATTATTTACAATCATTGAGAAGGCGGATCAAATCCTGATAAAATATTAATAAACGATATTGCTACAAGAAATTCAGTGACCTCTGTATCTGAACCGGAATTGAAAGTTGACATCACAGTTTTCAGTTAGTCACTCCAAGTTGTCCAGCGCACGGTCACACATCAACAGGCTGAGTGACAGTTTCCAAGGCAATGGCGTCTAGTGGTAAGATAAGGTCATACATTTTAAGACAATGATACATTATTATTCTAAGGGTTAAAATATTCTTGAGCCCGGAGCGTGTACATATCGCAAGCAGTAGTTTTTGGCTCTGGCTAACTCCTTACAAAGACGATCCAAAATTATTGCCTCGATCATGAAACCCGCCTAACTATGTCCAAAATGTTTCAGTTGAACTGCTTTGCTGTTGGTGACTGTACGTAGGCCAAGACCATAATCTCCAGATCGTTCTAAGTTTCTTTTCATTTATTGATAGCTTCCAGATAGAACAAAATTAACCATGTGTTCTTTTGCATTCTTTTAGGCCTGACTCGGATTTTGATAGAAGTACAAGGTCATCTGCCCAAAATAAACCATTGATGGGTGTGTCTTGTGGAATGGGAGGGTCGGGCAATCGCGAATTTAATATATTTGGAAGATCGCTTACGTATAAGTTAAATAGGAGGGGGCTAAGGTTACACCCTTGTCGTACCCCACATGTTGATTGAAAGTATGATGATAGGCCATTTAGTGTTTTTACGCAGTAACTTACATTCGAGTATATTGTTTTTTTTATAAACGTATATAAGCTAAAAGTTAACCAATAATTTCACTCGCGGAACCAAAGAGAGCCACTGTCTCTTAACATGAACGTCTTAAAGGATGAACAACTTGTATAAAGATATAGAAATGCTATACAAAAGTAGAACCAAGGAGAGATACTGTGTACCCATCCACTTCATAATGGGGTTAGGCCATACCAATTTAATCTGTTGGTTCTCGGATTTTTTCATGAAAAATATGAAGCGACAGGGCGAAAAAAAAAAAAATGCTGACAGGAAAGCCAGAACTGGGGGGCCGTCTTGTCATACTGAGAAATAAAACAGAGACACTACACTACTGCAACATATATTTTCAAAGACTATGATCTTGTTTCCACCTATTTTAGAAGATTACTGATTTCTTTAACAAAATGGCAAATGTCAGTATGGTTAACAAATAATGAATATGATATGTACAAGTCTGCTTTGTCTCTTAAAATTGGACAGAAAACAGTGAAATTGCAGTATTCATTTTGTTTTGTTTTTTATTCATGAACTTGAAACTGTGCCTGGCAATAATTCCCAGCTGTTCTACTTACAACAATGTTCATCTTCTTGAAATACATACAAAAATGGCAATACTGTAGCTGAAACAAGCTTGAACAAGTTCCAATTTGGCCATGGGGAACTCTAGCAACTTTCATACATGAACTTGAAACTGTGCCTGGCAATAATTCCCAGCTGTTCTACTGAGTACAACAATGTTCACCTTCTTGAAATACAAACAAAAATGGCAATACTGTAGCTGTAGCTAACAAGCTGTGACAAGTTCCAGAAGTTTGTTCTCACCCTTGAAAACTCTGCATACCACAAATCGTGGCTTTTTCGGTTCCACAGACATCTCTCCCCCTACTGATGTACTCTCTACTCTATTTTACTAACTCTAACTCTACTCTATCTACTAAATCCACCGGCCATGCCGGCGGCCCGTCAGTACTTATCTTTTTCAGCTAAGGCGCCATTTTCTCATAATAAACAGAAAATGTTTTTTGATTGGCTAATATACGTCACATGACCAACTAACTGCTAGCGACATCTAGCGACATTTTATAAAACTGCAGCCTTCAGGTTTTTTTTTTCCAGTTTAATTTTTGGCAACACGTCTGGGACGGAGACAGAGGCTAAAATTAATTTTTTTTTTTTTTCATTTTGAGATTTTTTGAAGCGGCGATTCCGAGAACCAACTAATAAAATTGGTGTGGCCTTAGGTACAATTACTACAATGTACACATTATTCTATCCCTTTTCACTGTAGGGGAGGGAGTGAATGTAAGGCCACAGGGAGTACACTTAATGTATGCCATTCTCTGCAGACTTCAAATGTAATAGGAACATAGTTGAAATAATACAAAAGTAAATAAAATTCAGAAAGATAATGTGGAGTTTTACAGCGTATTTCAGTGTGTTAGTCATCAAACAAATACACGCTCTAATGCTGATGCTGTAGCTTAATTGCAGCAGTTATGCAAATCATGCAGGTTTAGTCCTTCATTCTCTCCCTCCACTCCTCCAAAGTTATTCCAAGAGATATGCAATACCACTTGCCTTTTACTGAGTGTGTCCTGCTTCTGTACATTTCTGTTTTGGGCACATTGTGCAGATGTACATATACCTATATATGTATATATGTTCGTCTGTCCTTTCAGCAGAGGGTATACGTTTCTTTACAGGAAGGTGTTTCTAGCCCTTCCATGAGCAGTAGTGTTATCTTATTCGAAATATGGGTTTATCTTCATTGTGCCTGATTACAACACATTTGTAAGCAAAATAGAGGGTATTGTAAGGCAAGTTTACCTTGGGGATCGTCAGGCGAGGATATTCCTCTCTCCACATCGTGAGAAGGTGTTCTGTTCTATTGGCTTGTACATGTCTTGACGTACACACCGGTCCTCGTCATCGAAGATGGCAAGTTGATTGCATCCTTGTCCGGCATCTTGTCACCGTAGCCCTCCGCAAACCTACGTAGCCAGCTGTGCGCTAGCCAGTACTGAGGGGTACGGTGAAAGGTGCGTGTATTTCGGTGAACCACCGTCCTCTTACCATTCAAGTAGTCGGACCGGTACGCGTAGAAGCTGTTTGGTATAAAGGGAAAAAAGGGTAAAACACAACTGGGTATAGGAGTATGTTAAGATTAATTTTACGTCTAATACCTACGTCACCTGTTCTAATAGAGTGCGGTTGAATGTTGTATCAGCCATTATAACTGCAGGGCTGTCTCCAAGACCCACTATCCATTTCGTTGGACGGGAAATAAGTGTACATGTATGTTTCTGGAAAATTACTTTATTGAGAGTAAGAATTACTTTTACTACTAATTCTGCCAAGTACAATACCTTCATGGTGGCAGCAGTGTATGTGAAGAAGTCTGATTGTGATTTTTTTGTCTTTCATTGCCAAGAAAGGTTTTGTTCATCACTTCATAACACTACATAAAGTTCACAATGTGGCCCAGTTTGTAACATCCAAAAATGGAGACATAAGTTTGATGCAGGTAAAAACGTAACAGTATTAGATGAACTAGAATATATCAAACATTACATTTACGCGAAAATGCTACATACAGAAACACAAATTCAACATCTTGGAAATCGGTTCGAAATTAAGTGTGATAAAAAAAGTTGTCAGTGAATATTGACAGTCATACTATCACCTTGTCCTTCTCTTTATTAGTACAAATCAAGGGAAAAAAGACATTTTTTAAGTATTTCAAGCCAACTAAAGTCACTTCAAAAGTTTTGATATATATGGTTAAAACAATGTCTCCTATGTTGAG
The DNA here is from genome assembly GCF_000003815.2 of Branchiostoma floridae. Taxonomy (NCBI): domain Eukaryota; kingdom Metazoa; phylum Chordata; class Leptocardii; order Amphioxiformes; family Branchiostomatidae; genus Branchiostoma; species Branchiostoma floridae. The sequence continues at coordinate 26,044,360 of NC_049984.1, read as the reverse complement.
AGTGATATCCTCTCTAAATAATTGACAATTACGTTCTGTTGGACGATAACTATTATTCATATGCTTGTTGAGGGAATGGCCATCCTTTTGATATTTTCGGCAGATGGTGCATTGTATTCCTGTGTGCACTACCATGTGTTCACTAAGCTGCTGATCATTTTTGAAAGATTTATTGCAAGCTGCACACTCCCTGTGGTCTGTATGTGTTGCTGTGTGTCTTGCTAGGTTCCTTTTTTGATTTGAACACTTTTTAACACTGATGACATTTAACCATCACAAGTTGCAATCGTTACAAAAATCTTGAAAAACCATTTATTCACATCGAAAAAATGTGTACATTACAAAATACCGGAATCCAGAACACACAAATCAAGAAGCTTATCTCTGTACCGGTCCATACAGCCTAGACACCGTCCGCAGGAACGAGGCGGTGTCCATCTCTCCCCCGTAAAACCTGTCGAACATCTTCAAGATCTAGCGCTGCAGCACTCGGTAGTGCTTTCACTGGTAGCGCGTCAGCCTGTTGGTACTGACCATCTTTACGTGGAGGCGCACGTACTGCGCCTCCTTGTGAAGAAGGTCGACCAACAGGTAGAAGGCCAGGGAGAGCTGCGCCTTCTTGTTTAGCCTCGTATGATAACCCTCCAGATCGTTGTTGGTTCTTACCGGCTGGTAGTACACCGACCAGACGCTGTTCCCCAGCCACTCCCGTTCCATGTACTCCATGAGCTCGAGGAGGGTCGGGTGGTTACCCTCGTTCCTCATCTCCTCAAAGGCGGTCCTGATGCGCTGTGCAGGGAGGAAGTGGAGCACCATGAGCTTCCTCATAAACTCATTGGCTCCACCTTTCTCATAATAGACAGACTGGAGTCTTGAAATACAATATGAAAGATACTTAGACATGGCAATCAAAAATATTTGCACTGTATTTAAATGATATATAGTATTTACATATGAGTTTATTAAAATAATTCATAGGTGCTCAGTGATAAATTGTGTACATACCAAGCCTTTGAATCTTTTTGTAGACGGCCTGCGTCAGGTGGAACCCACAGCCCTTCCGTGTGCAGGCTGGAAACACGGACCGGACTGCTCCCCACATGTCGTCCTCAAAGTCCATCTCAAAGTGCTCGACCTTGGGTGGACGTGGCAGCATGTCTCGCACAGTCTTGAACATCATTGATAAAACATGCATCTTTTATCAACATTAAATATCAATGTAAAATCATAATACAGCGTTATAGCTACCTTCTTGTTGTCGCCTTTGAGCGTTTGCTGAAGTTTTTGAGGTGGAAGTCGCAGAACCCCTGGAACTGGTGAAGGAGTTTCACGGAAGAGAGGTACACGGTGGGGTGGAGGCAGGAGAGCTGAGTGTGCGACTGAGGAACTGCGCATAGCCGGGCAGGATGTGCGGCGTTTGATAATATTTCCTGTAAGGGTTTTCAAGGGCTTTTTTTATCTTGTTTACTCGTGATGCAGTAGTTGTGTCCACGGTATTCTCTCTACATGCCCAGTTGAAACAGTAGCTATATTGAAACCTTACTATGATCCATTTGAACCACTGGTTACTTAAATTTTTAGATGGTTCAATTTGTACATCATGTTCATGTTTATCAGGCTCACTAATCACTTCACTACTTGCTGTTCGTTTACGGAATGTTTGGAGCATATCCTTGAGCTCCTAGAATGAGAACATATGTAAAGACTATATCACTGTTAACATATAGTGAAATATGTATAAGTGACATAAGGAATGCACTGTTCTCCAAATGGAAGGTCTTATATACACGAGCTGTTTGGACAGGAAAATATCCAAGAGCTAAGAGGACATAAATAGTTATATCCTCGAAGATGGTTAGAAGACTTCTCATCGTCATGTCAGTGGTGTAGGGCCATATGCGATAAAGACTTGTGAGGGTCTTGCCAGAATCTTTATATTCGTAGCATCCAAGTTTTCCGTTGAACTGCTTCATCACCAGTGCCTTGGCCTTGGCAGGTAGGTCCATCACCGCCATCATCAGCCCACGTATAACAGTTGCGTCGATGTTGATGGCCCACTGTTTTTAGCTGAAGATGCTCTTGGCCTTCAAGTTGGGGAGGGTTTTGATAGTTGCTTTCATGGTGTCCTGCCAGTAAGACCCCTCGCACTCCCTCTGGACAAAGCCGCTTCCAGGCCAACTGTAAATAAAATTATTCTTACCTGTTAAAAGCTCAGTCATGTTGAGAAGTTGGGAAGAGGGTTTGTCTCCTCTTACCAGAAGGCTTTCGTCTTGGTGTATTTATCCACCTTTCATTGGTAGTCTGGCATGTCCTCCACAGGGATGGCCGTGAATTACTTATCCACCTCCCACTCAACAACTGCCCAAGTTTTAGCCAGGGTTATGCGTACACTGAACTTTCAAGATTTGGACAAAAAAAAATAGCAACGTCAATCGTATCAAAGCTGGATGTGAAAGAATGACGCGACTGGAGTAGGCGGACACTGTTGTCATCATGACTGATGTATAGTACCTACCAACCAATCGCATGATGTCGTTTTTATCCTTAAATAGTCTCTATGGCAAGTCATCAAGTCTGCACAGAATCTGGTTCAGGTACAAACTACCAGAAATATCTACACAGCCATTTTTAAAGATGGGGATGACAACTTTTCAATACATACCACTCGTTCACTTTTAGTGGATGCAATCTTGCCCACTGCTACCAGTGATCTCTAACAGAAATCTTTCAGAAGGGATCGTGCCACTGTATGAAACCCCTCCAACTACAATAAGCTCTGATGAGGCCACCACATATGCAGCAGGGTGGTAGGCACGGGGAGTCACTTTGGGGAGAGGTAGTGTTGTCCAGGTGTTGGTTGCATGATGTAGGCTGTAAAATCGTCTGAGCAAAGGACATAAACCGTCTTTGTCTCTGAGGCATCTCCAACCCGCCAAAAAGGATGGCAAGTGTTTCTTAGACAGAGACGAGGGTGTGTGCAGTGCGAGGCATTGGTGTTGTTCCCTGCTGCATCTCATAATATACATATATTATAATATAATAATTATAGTATAATTTACCTATAATAGCCTCGACCTTGTTTGCGTCAAGTCCAGGAGCCCCAACCTATTCTTCACTGAGCTCTGTACGCCATCTTCTCTGTTGTAAAGACATCATTGCAGATACTTCTCGCCTTATCCAACAGTTATTTCCCGGGAAGGAGCTGCTTGGTTGAGGCGAGGATCGAACAAAAACATGAGTTCTGCTGCTGTACTCATCTCTCCTTTTTACTTTTTATTGGTATTTTTCACAGTTCCCACCCTCGACAGTCGGGCCTCAAGCGGTTACCATCGTTGGTTAACCGCAATCAGGTGATAGCAACAACTGGTTCTAGGAGAAACATCATATTACAAGAGACCCCCCCCGCAATCCCCCTTGCACATAGTATTAAAACGCAGGTGCAGCAGTTATGAATTTTTTTTTCATCAAGAGAGCAGACATCAATGAGGCTAGCCCAAACATCTACAAATATGTCCTGAGCAGTACTGCCCAACCCCGGAAATACTGCCCACACAGGTGGGAGGGAGAGAAGTGGTATTACTGGGGGACCAACACGTATAGTTTATTCAAATAATGGCAGATACAGCATTTTGTACCACTTAATTGTACAATTTCCACACAATGCTTAAAGACTCTGGTCATGATGCAACATCTTCTTTGTACATATCACTTCCTTGAGCTCTCAATAACAGTGAAAAACTACATTGTGCTGCGTAGTAATAAGTATAATATGTTAACTGCGATATCATCTTTTAACATATTACTGCATTACTGCCAATCACAGTATTGCGTGATATTTCAAGTAAAAGAAGCAAAAGAGAAAAGCACAATATGTCTAAAACTTGCATGTAATCGCACCCCAACCAAATACAATTGACAATCTAAGGGTAAAATAGTGTTAGGGTTAAATGTACAGTAACAGCTTTCCCTTGCAGTACACATGGTTGTATTAAGCAATGAAGCTTTTAAAATTCCAAGAAATTAGGTTTCAGTTTACTTGGTATCAGTTTACATATAAATGTCAGGTCTAAGAATTGATCACTCGTTGTAAGTGCTGTTGTAGGTTTTCGTTCACTGGCGGGGCAGGCCCACGGCAAACTTATGAAAACTCTGCCTCAGTATGGGTCTGTTTTTGACTGGCAGGAAAGCCCTGCCGATGATGGAGCAGTTCTCTCTGGACCGGAATCTCAGCCGATGAACCCTTGGCTTCTCGTCAGCTGCCGGGGGGACTTTACGGATGGGAGGTCATCCTCGGTGTACCTCTCGTTCAGTGTCCAGTAGTAGAATGACAGGTTGCTATCCATTCGCTCCCTGAATTGCCTGCAGAGACAAATAGATACAGTCAACGCCTGACTACAGGCACTTGAATGTAGAAGACAGTAATATGTAAATGATAAGTGTAATACATTGTAGTACTTTTACTAAGTCATGGGATTCGGGTAGACATGGTTTTTATTTTGACATAATCATGTCGTTGACCAATCAGTCTCTCATTCCATCATCCTGGTACCGAGTCGCTACATCATTACTGATAGCAGCTTTGACAGCTGCGAGTCTGTTGTCATTGAAACTTGGATATAAGTTGAAAGTCTACGAAAGGCCACTTCCATGGCCGGAATCATATCTAAAAGATAAAACTTACATACACATATACATTTGATGTAGCAGCCATTTAGAAAAGAACGACAAAGACACGATAGAGTTTCAGTTCCTTTTATTAAATAATAATAACAACAATGTTACTACCACAGTGAACCCATAAAAGCTCTTAAACGCTTACTTAAAGAATCAACTATCCCTTAATTATCTTGTAAAAAAACTCAATATAACACTTATATATGTTAGTGTACAGCAGCTACATTAGAAAGTAAGTTTGTAGAAAGTTATTCTATTTCTCTGTGACACTAATTTTTAGTCAATATATTGTATAAAGATAAATGCAGGTCTCTGTACAATGGAGGCACGGCATTATGATTCATCGGTGAAGTGGAGTAATTACATCAGAACATAATGAAAAATACAGCGATACAAAAGTACACAATCAATACACCTACTTCCAGCACTTGAAAAATCAATGTACAAAATTACACAATAAATCTACTGACATTCGACACATTTCATGTAGGTCTGAGGTCTACGAATTCTCGTTTGTTTTGTTTTTAGTATTTTTGCCTTTTTTCTTTACATATAAGCAGATGGGGTGTAGGGGACTTTCTGCACTCGTGGCCTTGTTTGGGAGGTTCTAGTAGCTGATTGTTTTTTTCTGCGATTGGCTGTGGGCATCGGATCTATATCCTTGCAGACGCGGTCGCCCGGTGGTGATGGGATGGGTGTGATGCGCGAGGTCTGCTGCTCTCTCTGTGCGGTAGGTTTGTACGGTAACCGGCGGCAGTCATCACGTAGCTGACGGCCCGGCTCGCCCAGGCGCGGTCGCCCGGTGGCGGGTCTGGTATGCTGCCTTCTTTGCTCGGCAAGGCTTTAGACTGGGCAGCGGCGATCCTCACGGGTACGAGGTTGAAGCGACTCGCTTAGACGCAGTCGCCCGATGGTGGATGTGGTCTGCTGCTCTCTCTGCCCGGCAAGGCTGTAGACTGGGCAGCGGCGATCCTCACGAGGTTGAAGCGGCTCGCCAGGACGCAGTGGCCCGGTGGTGGGGGTAGTCTGCTGCCCTCTCTGTACGCCAGGGTCGTCGATGTGTTGTCTCTCCTCATCTTCAGAGACCGAACTTTGGTGACCATCTTCATCTTCGCTGCTACCCTCGCTCATTTTCCGAACTCTCGCTCTGGCGGCTGTCGTGGTCTTCATGGCTGTCGAGTTGCTTGGGTTGTCCGCCACGGTAAAACGTGTCAGTGATGGTGGCCCTTACAACGCACTGTAATTTGAAGTTGAATTCTTCTGAAAATGGAAACATTGCAAAGAATGGTTTAGGAGCATTTACATACAAGGCTAAGAGCTGAGGTCTATACAATAGCAAACAAAAAATACCCGAGTGAGTAAAAAATTCAACGACAATTTTCTCACTCTTTGTGCGGTGATAAGCAGTGTGTTGGTCAAACTTACAAAAGTTACGCCTTCCTTAATTACTCCCGGAGAGACCCCATCTCTTTACATCATCATCTTCTTATTACTACTAGCCCGTGTTATTATAAACACCAAGTGCACTCACGCGAAACTCCAAATCTTGACCATCCCTTGTGGCCGTAAACTGGCGACGCCGTTCCCTGCAAAGTAGTTTTGCTACGATGGACTCCATGAATACGTAGTAATATATCAAAGATAAACTGGTAATGATTAAGATCATCCAGTCATGATTTGATAAATTGACCCGGACTGCTTTCGCAACCTCTTGTCTACTTACGCTCCCGTAACAGTCGCAGTAAGAATTGGAGCGAACAAGGTATGCAGGTTACAGCTGCGAAACGATGTTAGTGATACGTATGTAACTTAAGGATACAGACGTGCCCCTTTCGCTGAACATTTCTGCATGCATAATTCAAGCCAATGAGTCTTTCACCTTGATCACATGATATGGAGACAGTTCAGAAGAAAAGAGTGAAATAGCTCGAAGTTCAACATTCAGAAACACTAACATAAGCTTTATGAAACAGCAGAAGACTTACAAGCCTTCATGGTTAAGGAGGTTTTTTTTTTTCAAACTTTAGAGTAAGGTATGTAATTTATCAACAGCTCTCTCACCTTTCATGCCTGACGCCGACCATGGCTTCCTCGGCCAGGTCCATCATGTCTGTGAACCCACGTGTGGTCAGGAGGCGTTCTGAAAGGCAATCAATATTGAGTTTGCCTTATGACGCCCTCCGGAGTCACACACAGAAGAATGTCAACATTTCCATAGTGAACCAGTTGGTTTGTAGACCGCTCACCTTCAAACACTGCCAGCCGTCGCTCGTAGCCGAGACGTCTGGCCGGGAATACAAACTGCCAGGACATTTCCTTCATAGCTGGTAAGGTCCAGCTCAGTGCGAGCTGCAGTGAGAGAAGATATTGTGTTGAACAAGACCAGTGCCTACTTTAATATCGATTCATAAGAATTTGGTCAAATCTTACATAGATTTACCTCTTTACATCGAAACTATTTAAAAGAGTGACACTATGTAGCAAGGTAGTGGTTTACCCGAATCTCCCTGGCTTGACCCCGGGGACGGCACCCACCAGTATGCTGTTTGCTGTGCGCTGGCCTGGAACTCTGGATCTAGCATCAAGCTTATTTACAACAGGGAAGAAAGCAATGTCAAATGTAGCAAATAGGTGTCTACGCTTTCTTTTCTATCCCACCAAGATCTTGGTCGTCTTATCTATGTAGGCAATATCGTAACATGTATTACAGTAAGGGATAATTCTGTCTAGTTAGTATGATAAGGTATCAGGAAAGTTTACACTTCCGGCAACTAAATTAACTGGAACATGAAAAAAAGTCATCGGATTTCCGATAAACAAAACGAATAAATGCACAACAATGAGTCGTTAAAGTATAGTAGTCCGCTAGTTCCCTCATTTTTCATTTCTTTTGCCTCCTTGAATACCCCCACGTTTCATGAAGGACAAACTTAACTGATCAACGTAAACTCTTACCGAATTATCGCACTGCCTGCTGATGGCTCTGCTATAGCCACCAGCAAGACCCGGCAGTCTGCTACTGCCTGTGCCTGTACTAGCTGTAGGGAATCAATAGCGGTATCTTAAACATCTCAAATCTTCTGCATACCATTGTATCCTCGAGTGCCCTTAACATGTTCAGTTCTTTCAATAACTTTCCTGGTCTTGTCCTTATCAAATCTTCCATTGTCCTCAAATGACTTGGATGCCACTTCCCCTACAAGAGGGACATTCACTTTACACACCTTTCCAAAGGAACCTCTTTCTACATATTCTGCTGTCTTCATTGACGGGTCCTCCGTGTCGGTATCAGGCTGCTGAGAGCTTGACGGGTCCTGGTCGACATGTTTCCAGATGGCTACCTAGTTCAGAGCACACACAGTCTTTCAGGGCTGCTTTCTCCGCTTCCAGTCTCTTGACTTGAACCAGGAGTTCTGCATTAATGTGAAGCAGATTAGGTTGCTAGGGTCTATAGTGATAAGATGGGGACGTCCATACTGAAGTGGTGA
>NC_049984.1:26005265-26035773 GCF_000003815.2 Branchiostoma floridae | reverse complement strand
TCCATACTGAAGTGGTGACTGTCCCGAAGCAAGTGGTGACGTCCATACTGAAGTGGTGACTGTCCCGAAGCAAGTGGTGACGTCCATATATACTGAGGTGGTGACTGTCCCGAAGCAAGTGGAGACGTCCATACTAAAGTGGTGACTGTCCCGAAGCAAGTGGGGACGTCCATACTGAAGTGGTGACTGTCCTGAAGCAAGTGGTGACGTCCATATATACTGAGGTGGTGACTGTCCCGAAGCAAGTGGGGACGTCCATACTGAAGTGGTGACTGTCCCGAAGCAAGTGGGGACGTCCATACTGAAGTGGTGACTGTCCCGAAGCAAGTGGTGACGTCCATATATACTGAGGTGGTGACTGTCCCGAAGCAAGTGGGGACGTCCATACTGAAGTGATGACTGTCCCGAAGCAAGTGGGGACGTCCATACTGAAGTTGTGACTGTCCCGAAGCAAATGGGGACGTCCATACTGAAGTGGTGACTGTCCCGAAGCAAGTGGTGACGTCCATATATACTGAGGTGGTGACTGTCCCGAAGCAAGTGGAGACGTCCATACTGAAGTGGTGACTGTCCCGAAGCAAGTGGTGACGTCCATACTGAAGTGGTGACTGTCCCGAAGCAAGTGGTGACGTCCATACTGAAGTGGTGACTGTCCCGAAGCAAGTGGGGACGTCCATACTGAAGTGGTGACTGTCCCGAAGCAAGTGGGGACGTCCATACTGAAGTGGTGACTGTCCCGAAGCAAGTGGGGACGTCCATACTGAAGTGGTGACTGTCCCGAAGCAAGTGGTGACGTCCATATATACTGAGGTGGTGACTGTCCCGAAGCAAGTGGAGACGTCCATACTGAAGTGGTGACTGTCCCGAAGCAAGTGGTGACGTCCATACTGAAGTGATGACTGTCCCGAAGCAAGTGGTGACGTCCATACTGAAGTTGTGACTGTCTCGAAGCAAGTGGGGACGTCCATACTGAGGTGGTGACTGTCCCGAAGCAAGTGGAGACGTCCATACTGAAGTGATGACTGTCCCGAAGCAAGTGGTGACGTCCATACTGAAGTTGTGACTGTCTCGAAGCAAGTGGGGACGTCCATACTGAGGTGGTGACTGTCCCGAAGCAAGTGGAGACGTCCATACTGAAGTGATGACTGTCCCGAAGCAAGTGGGGGACGTCCATACTGAGGTGGTGACTGTCTTGAAGCAAGTGGTGACGTCCATACTGAAGTGGTGACTGTCCCGAAGCAAGTGGAGACGTCCATACTGAGGTGGTGACGGTCCCGAAGCAAGTGGTCCATACTGAGGAAATATTGGTAGATTTAGTACGGCCACTCGTCTTACCTCGACATTTTCCCAATATTCTGAATACCTCAGATTTTCTCTGCCGCTGATGTAGGATACAGGCCAGGATTGTTATGGAAAGACATACTATTCATGGTAGCCATAGTCATACGGTAGTAGGTTTTGTCACTGATAAAATCTTCCGTCATATTTGCAAATGGCTGTTTTATTAATGTGTACATCGCACCGCAATCCCTTCTTGGCTCTGTTGCGTTGTGGTAGAGCACCATACAATATAACTATAGCTGTTGTCACACACATTACCCCATGTTACTCCTATCCTGGCGTACCCGGCAATTCCGGCCGTAGCGGCTAAAAAATCTCGCTGCATCCAGTAGTTCCCACTGTACCCGTTAAACATTCTCGCCAAACTTGGTAATTCCCGCCGTCCGTTTTAATACTTCCCAAATACCTCGTGACGGCAACGATATACGGTCGCATGTAGCATATTCTCTGGCAACCACGTTTAGTTCTCAAACGCTTTTTATACTGCTATTTAGTTTATATAGAGATCCAGACAACATACATCTCATCAGGCAGCGATGAGATTCCTTGACAAACAACACTGTATCTACATCACAGGTACAGGTAAATGAATTACAACTTTCAACAGCTGCAAGCACATCTTCAATTTCTCTACCATGCATCTGCATGTTTCCTATTAAAATGAGGGAGAGTAGTATAAGCATGCTGAAGTGTAAGCATGCTGCCTACCCCTGTGACAGGGATCCCAGCAGCAGTATAATCAAAAATGGATACGACGAAGTGTATTAAAGAATAAAATACAGATCATGAGTTACTTTCATGTAGACCTTTACTTGTTGGTTATGTACTTTTTATCAGTTGTCAACGGCAACATAGATTCAGTAAATAGCCAACTGCGTACCATTTCTTGCATTTGTTGATATAACCAGTTCCTGTCCAGATGTGGTACTTAAGATGAGGGCTGGGAGGTTTCCCTCGTTTACCCCACACCGTGTCATGTCTACAGAACATATTAAAAGACAGTCTTGGTTGACATTCTTGCATAGCAAAAAGGCTGGCAATGAGGTACAAAACCAGTGGTCACACAATATGATATGCTTATCATTTGTATCATTATAAAGTCTGTATCACCTAAATAAACTTACAAATAGACACCAGGCAGCACTTCAAACAGTGACCTAAAAAGTGGGAAATTATGTATACTTTCATTATGCCTATGGAAAATAATACTTTCATTATGCCTGGTACTATAGAGTGTGAAAGCCAAAACCTGTCAATCAACAAACAGAAACTAAAATATAATAATATATTTTACATAAAACCCCACAATACTTACATTATTTGCCATCTTCTGTTGAAGGTAGGTTATGAATAAGCAGGGCCTGCTGACCTTCGATCATCCAGAGGAAGGATTCTGTGGTGGTGAATCTTGCAAGTCTATATACGTGCAATAATCAAGGGTTAATGACCCGCCCGATTTTTTCACTCTGTGATATTTCTGATATTGATATACTCGTAATAATGTAGATTGTGATGTTTTAATGATGCAGCACAAACCTTGATAATGTCATCTGCTGCAAAAGCAGTGTTATGTCTGTGATGGTGCACAGGAGCTCTGCTCGCATTAGGAACACCTCTTTCCGGTACCCATCGTACATCATGACCCCCTTGTCCAGTTCCAGCAACTCGTCGACAAGTAGAGACAGAAATGGGTTCATGTCAGATGGTCTGCTAGGTCCTGTAAGCGGTCAAGTCATTCCTCATATATTTCTACAAACACCTCCCATGTCGGACGACATGGACGTCGAATACATTATTTGTATTAGTTTCCAAAATGTTCCAACAATGGAGCGACATTTTGAACACTCAGTGACTGTGTCAGTGGTCGGACAGTGGGAAGGAAGCAATTTACACTTACACGCTGGACTGGAGTGAGGTGTGTTTGTAACGCCTTTGATACTTCCGGGATTGACATCCATTGCTTCAGACGGGTGTCAATGGGGATGTATGGGTGACTTTGAGACTCTGGGTTCCTGGCACTTCGGACAGCAAACCAAGTCCTTGTTTTAGGTGAAGAGTATGCATTTACACCTTTTCAATTGGTGTCAGCAGCTGCGAAGGGGCGGGAAGGATGTTGGGCTTGGGGATAATGTGATCTGCAATTGCCCAAAACAGCTGACGTGTTGCTTTAATGTAACTCAGCATCTTGAATGTATCAGTGATGGTTCCTTAGTAGGTTTGTGTTGTGACGCCGAAAAAGGACTCCAGCCAGTAAACGAAAGAATGTCCGGTAATGACAATGTTCAGGCGCACCCGAAGTCAGCCTGTTACCGTCCATCTTTGCAGCACAGTTCTGATCAATGGCCCCTCCAGTCAGCTAAAATATAAAAGAAAATACACTTTGTCTTGGATGTCACTTAGTCACAGTGAAAGAACTACGGATTTTTATTTATCTAATGAACATGGTACTGGAAAAGTAGACTATTTCTTATTATGATTGACTTGCCAAACAATCTCAACAACATACCTGTGTGAGAAGTTTTCCACCTATCCTGAGATATCTGGAAGAAAGCTTTATTGAACATAAATGATGATACTTGCATTGCATTTTGGATTGCACAAAGTGTATTTCAACCCAAGTCACATCTACAGGTACATACATGTGCATGGTATCGATGAGAATGTTCTCCCATGTGATCTTCATAACGGGCAGGTGATTGTGCCCTTTTTGTCTCCCCCTATCCCTGATGAACTGGGCCGCTTTCTCATAGGCCCGAAGAGGGAATTGTGAAAAGTTGACATCGTTACCAAGATTAAGGCCACAGCATGTAAATTTTCTGGATGACATCAGCGCGCGCATTAATTTTCGCCTGATTTCAGAAAAAAAAACAAGAATTATTTTCTTCTGCAGGGATGGTCAACCTGACGATAAAGTACCAAAATGAGCAAATACATTGTGTTATAGCCTAATAATTGTACTTGTAAAAGTGACACTTGCGAGGTACCCAGAACTGTAGTTGCAGAAATGAAACTTATTGGATACTTGTGTTACGTAAAGGCCGAGCCGCTAATTACCTATGCACAGACGTCCGCCGCGTATACAGACAGGCTCTCGCCCGGGCGTCGTGGTCTGGTATTGGCGGCGCGACGAAACTCATCCAGCAGCATGGGGCGGCCGAAAGGTCCTACCATGGCAGCACGGAGGAGAGGCAGGTTGGCCTTCGTGGCGTCTGGCAGCTCGGCATAGTAACTGAAGGCCGGATCGGTGAAGTAAGTTGGGAATTGGCGGAGGCGAGCGGCCTGGTCCAGCTGCTGGGCGTCGGCCCACACGTCGAACTGCTGGGCCCAGAGCTGGAAGTCCCCTGTCCCGTCGAAGGAAGGCGGCAAGCGAAAACGTGGTTCTGCCATGTTCAACGAAAGCGTGGTTCAACAACTCGTGAGCTGTACCGCTGCCACCAATTGTTACGTGTAGGCCGAGCGGCTAACTAAGCTATGCACGGAGAGGGCATTGTGCGATCTCTTGTAGCTTGTATTTTGCACTTCTATAACCTCCCACATCACAACAGCATCACTGTCTACACTTCTTGGCTCCACATCTCAGTGCTGCACGCTGGTGGCATAAGCCGTTTGCACATTGCTGACCCTTATGTGTCCGTCTTCTTCCTTGAACTGAAAGAAAACGTTTACAGGACATTACTTGTTATGTAAAACCTCCTTGGTTATGTTTGCTAATTTTTTAAATCTTCAGTCAATATGATGAGCACAAAACCATTTCATAGTTAAAAGCATCAACAGCAGAATCTTACCACGTTGGGTTCCACGTTGCCTTTTCTCTGGTGCTGCCCAGTTCTTGTAGAATCCCTCAGCAGCTGTGTTGATTAGTACAAGTAAAATTATTTGTGATCATGTAATCAGTCATACGTGTAATAGGTGGTCTTATAGTAGAACTTTACTCAATTGGGACAATTTACTCACACATTGAGCAAAAATAAAGAAAAAAGTGACCTAGTTGTTTGGTACGTTCTTGTTTGTTCTCTTCTTCCTTCGGTGTTAGGGAGGCGATGTTGTTAACGCTTTTTGTGAGGCTGGATTCTGTCAGTGCTGTTACTGCTGCATGCTCTACAGTGTACCTGGGTTAAGAAAGGAATGTCTTAGGTGTCAGTGGATTTTTCCAGCACTCAATATGTTTACTATTAGCCAACACTATCTAGATCTGTTGCTCACTGCACGTAGAAACCTATTTCCAAAGAAGGAGGACAGAAAGGTATGCACTGTAGTTTTCAATGACATTAACAAAAATTCACTGTCACTATCCTCTTCAGTCTCCTCATCTCTAAGTGGATGTACTCCATCTTCCATGCCATCTTCTCCCTCGTCTTCTGACCACATACGTCCCTCCGACACGTCACTTCCCTCCGATAAATCACTTTCCTCCACTACTTCACTTCCACCTCACTTTCTTGCACTACCTCACCTCCCTCCTGTAACTCACTTTCCTCTTGTGCTTCACTGTTATCTACACCCCCTGCCCAACATTCAGGTATCCCTTCCCTACATAGTGTACGTCTGGCACATCTCTTTTGCTAGGTTCGGTAGACCTTATCCTAGTGTATCTAGCATGAGGGTTCTTTGCAATCAGGGCTTCCACCGTCGGCTGGCATCGGTCAATGATCCTGGTGAGTCGCTTTGACCGCTAGGATGGTCGCCTGACCACCCATGTTTTCTCCCGCTCCTCATCGGTTTCTTCATCCGACATGAGGTCAGGCTTGGCTTTCCTCAGGTAATTCAGGTCTGCTGGACTGAGGAAATCCTGGTCAACCTTTTGCCCTGAGGTCCCTCAGCTAAAAAAAACAGAACAAATGGTTTAGAATATTGGCAACAGAGTCATAGGCTTGGAATTGTGATAACCACAAAGTCCTTCAAATCTACGGACTATTATTAAATAATTAGCTACAGAAAATCTAAAACGGCTAACATTATGTTAACATTATGAGTAACAGAAATGCATTGTACTTTTGGGGAAAATATTATGTTTGCAATTCTGTTTCAAAGAATGAAGTCTCTAAGTCTAAGAAATCGTTAGTCAGACGTGGGCTGGATACCGGTTTGGCCAGACCAGTTTTTACTAGTACAACATCAAAGAACCGAGTCCAAAAAACAGAAAGCCGTGAACCCTTTTTTTTTGGGGGGGGGGGGGGTCAAGAAATCTATTGTATTAAGACAATGTCACATCCCACTATTACTTTGGCCATCGAATTGGAAAATAGTTATGAAACAAACAAGATTAGCCTACAATACATTCATATTCATCCCATTGTGTAACTGTCGGTTCCAATTAAGTAAACAATAAAAATGTGCTACGAAAAAAAAAAAAACATCAAATTTACACGACACAAGGTTAGTACATACCAAGTGGAAAGTTCCTCAACAATCCTCGTTAATTTTCACTCTAAACGAAAATCAGTGCTCAGAAAAAATAATCATGGGGGCAAACAGCATTTCTTTCTTGTGCATGTGTATTCAAACCATATTTCCGAGTTTGAGGCATATCTCTGTCGCCTTGAAAAAAGAAACTTTATCGCCTGACATAAACAACAACAAGCCGTTATATGCATAGTGGATGGATTGTCAGCATGGTTGCTACATAGCGTTGTTTGGAGTTTTTCGTGCGACGTGATTGGCTAATATTGCTTTATTCTTGTGTGGTTTGGTGAGAAACCACGAGACTTGTCCGGCGATTCAAGATGGCACAAAACCTTCTTTCTTTGGGCCACATTTTTTGCGAAAAATGGATTGAATACATGCTCACAAGAAGGAAAGAAATATTGCTTGACCTCATGGTTAATTTTTCTGTGCAATTTTCCACTCGAGCTCAGTATGTACAAACCTCAGCCTCTGTGTATATCGACGGACAGGATCAGGTTCAGGTCCGGACCTGAACTGAAACCTCGGACCTGAACCGGACTCGAACCTGATCAAGCAAAAGGGTATCCACCCCTAGTCAGTAGTTAATATTACAGATCCTACTACATTATTCAATGATGGAGAGAGACGAAAATCCTTACCCTCGCTTGGTCTTGTCTGCGTCCGCCGCAGTCTTCCCTTCCCTCTCCCTCTTCTCTACCCGCCGGATGTTATATTGTATGCTCCTGCATGCCTCTAAAGAGAGAGTATGAATTATAATCCATGATCATATAGGAATATTCTAGTATGCACAATTTTCATTCACCAATTTTCCATTTGTCTCTTGATATACATGTATTTAGTCTTACACTGCATTATACTTCTTCAGCAGCTTGTCCAATATACTTGTAAGACAACCAAGGAAGCATGTTCGAAGGAAGAGGAATTCCTAAATCAAGTGCTGAACATAGGGCATTCTTTCTTTTTATCTGTGAAGATTCTAAGAAACTGGTTTTGACAGACTGCACCAAACTTACTTATAGGAAACTAACTTTTGTCAGACAACACCTGTGACTTACTTCTTATGGCTCTGTCGGAGTATGTGACATCACCGTCCTTGATGGCCTGAGTGATGCGCCTGGTCACCTCCTGGTTGTGTTGGCCTTCCATGAACCTTTAAAATATAGTGTACGTTAATCCTAAAAGCATTATAGAAGTCTTTGGCATAAGGTATGGCCAGTAATGGATCAGTCAATGCCTGTCCATACAGTGAACACCCAAAACTTTTCATTTTTGACATTTTGCAGAAATCTATATACATGTAAGCTTATTTTAATTACAGTGTTATGTCTGATACACTTTTTCAACACGTCTATTTGGAAGATCACAGGAATAATTTGTAATTTATAACCTTTCCTGGATAGTATAACAAAGATTCTCCGTAAACAACCATGACGTTTGCAATGCAATGAAGTGTATTATCATATTTTACTTACTTTCCATCCCCCCCTATAGGCCATTTCCTCCCCCAGTGCCTTGTAGATTCGCTTAGCCTCACGCTCCAAAGATCCAATAAAAGAAATTTAAGTCTTGCTATCACATTTCATACATACATGTTGTCTTTCCAAAATCTATACAGCTTTAAAAGGCAAAGGCACCGATGGCAATAAATAAAATCCCCTGAAATTACATATATCCATCATAATATTGCTTAACATAATAATAATATTGTTGAAATGTAACAGCGGGCACATGTTTGCCTTTAACATGCAGCCACGAATTCCCCCAGTCTGCAGAAAACTGGTTGCTGATAGGAAAGACAATATAATTGCGATTGAGAGTTTTTCTACACAAATCTAGTCCAGCTAAATTGATAAGATATGGGATTGTAACGTAGCATGGAACTTTGTCTTACCTGCTATGCCAAATGTGGTACGTTTGATTTTGTTACATGCTGCATGTGTTTCCGGAATGGTTCTCCCTGGGACCTCAGCCCAGTCCAAACCTCATTACCCAGGGTACAACATGGTCTTCCAGGAGATGCAGCTCGATGGGGATGGTGCCAATGGGGATGTGCTGTATGAAAAATACCAGGAACTTTTCTTCATATGTGTGTATGAAAACACGAATAATGCATAATAGATTTTATAAAGGTGCTGTAAGCAAGAATTCCTGAAGTGTGTGCTGTGGTGGGTTGGACAAAAATGTATGTAACATACCCAGTGCTAATATCTCGCCTTCAGTAGGTAGTTTAACTGTGTAAAAGGAGTCATGCTACGTACATCCTCTTCATATTTGTCCTTGATGTTCCTTTACCTTGTGATAGATGACTCAGAGAGTGAGCCCGTCATAATCATCCACAAGGTTCGATGCAATTGAAGTGAGGGCTTCTATGGCCTTAACCTGCGATATAGAAATGGTGACAAGGTGTAGTTCTCTAAGAAGTCAGGTGGAAGAAAATATTGCATGGTGGGGAGGCTATAGAATAGTAACCAGGCCCTGTACTCCACTACAGAGGGGTGCAGGTATTTTGGGATAGAGGCAAAGTTCACAATCGCCATGGAAAAGGCAATGTCTACACTTCTCTTCCACAGATAGCAATGGGGGTACTAGTCAGATTTCTTGAACTGCCAGTCGAAAAATTTTATTTGCAGGTCCCCCATTTTTGACCATAATTTTTCCTCTCCAATGAACCAAACCTGCAGCTTTGCAGTTCTGGTCCTTTCCTTCCGGACACACTGTCTCTTTGGACATAGATTTTCTGATTTCTTTTTTTGTTTAGCCTGTCTTGATGTTCCACTTAGGCAGGTCTGTGACGCTTTTCCCGTACACATTCCATTTTTCATATTTTAAATCAACCGTAAATCTGCTGGCATTTATCCCTATTCCATGATGGTGTGTTTTGCTATTAGTCTTTTGGTTTGGGTGTAGTAATAGCAACTTCGAAGGGAGATTTTAACACCTGGTTGAGGTTAAATAAGGATTGCTTGCCTACACAGGATCATAGTTGTAACATTGTCACGTGAATTGTACAATTTTGTGTGCTTGTAAACGTGGATGTGCTTCAAGCCATCTGCCACCTTTCCCAGTTTCACTGACTTGCCCAAATAAAGCATTGCTCTTTCACAAAGGGTAATTCATGTACCTTGGGAACTGTCATCCACTGTCACCAGACTCTGTTTGGACCTCCTGTTCAACGTGTCCATGACTGCTGTTACGCGGCACGTGTCCGATGTCTGGATCGGGATCATCCTGAGAGAAACAAAGACAGTTACAAGATTGTTACAATAATCAATGAGCACAGTATGATCTTGTGTTTTTCTTTGTCGGGTTAGTGTGCTATGAAAGATTTGGCCGAAGAACTGTCTCCGTCTTGCCAGTCTACTTCGTCGTTGACGGCTTCTCCCCACAATATTTCCTTCTTTGACCATCCGCCCATCCCTGTCACAATCCTGAATCATCTGTCCAGGAAACGCTGAAGTGGTTCAGTTCAAAAGACATTCAACAAAGATAAAATGAGCACCATGCTGTTGTCAGCCGTAGTCAATCGGAGATTAGCTTTGCTATTGCGATGGTAAACATTTGATTCTGAATAACGGAATGTTTGTAAGAAGAATGTTAGGTGAGGTACACTGTGGTCGATTGTTACAAGGGTCGCACAGGGCATTGGCATTTGTCCTTTCTTTGAATGGTTGACAACAGGCTTGTAAGCCTAGTAGGGTTTTCGTCCAACCTTCTGTTCTATTACATAACCCGAGGCGTCAGGTACACGATGCCTTTCTTTGCTCTGTCGTGGTAAATCTTGATGGTCGAAGGAGACGTCATTACTCCCTGAATGTAGCCCGCTTCCCCTCGTCCTTGTGTTGTTTCTCGTTGACGTTTGGCGATCTCCGCGAGGGAGAGGCCTGCCTTCGTAGATTTGTATTTTCGTCCTGAATGAAAGGTTTATTCACTTCATTGTACCAAGTACATAGCAGCCAATTGTAACGGCTGAACTGCGAACGTTTGGTTACTAGAAGATCGTCAGCGCTATGGAAGTGGCGGTCATGGTACATCAAATCGCCATCACAGCGGTAGTTTGAGCCATGGGAAATAAATAATAGCTTAATTACTATATTCATGGAGACCGATAACTGCTATTTTGTATGATATACTACCTATGAAGCCAAGGTATTAAATTAATAATTTTAACTTGTGCTCCTACTTTATAATTATTCTACTGGATCACTTTGGCCAAAATGTTATAGAATTAAAAGGGAAACCCTCCGTGGCTTGTCTGCTACTTCACTTCAAGACAATAGCCACCTACTCTTAAACGTTTGTGAAAAGGAATGTAGCTTTACATTGAAACTTTAAATTGAAACTGATACAAACATATAATAACACTACATAGCGGTGAAACACATGATGAGGACAGCTGTTGCACTATACTCCATAGGACAGATAAAAGCTGAGTCATTTTTCTAACGAACTCATCATACAGTCGCATTGCTTCGGGACCATCTTCTGGGTCATCAAACTTCCGCTCCAATTGGGCGAGGTAGGCCATTTCTTCATTGAATTGGTCCCTTTCCTATTCCCTTGCAAGTTAGCTGGCTCTGCTGCCCAATAACTACTCCGCATCGGGCTCTGCTGCTCGATAGCGTCCTCTGCTGGGTTTGAAGGTATTTACTTTCCCTTTTATTGTCGCCTCCTGTCCACATGACTTCATCTGGACCATGCTGGAATGACGACCACTTTTTAACATGAACAGATTTTATCAAAGAGTTGACAAGGAGACCGAAACGTGCCTGTCAGTCCCCGCCTGCAGCGCTCGACTCCAGCTCCGACCTATAAGCGATGGCGGAAAACCCTCAAAAGATTTAAATAATTTAGATAAGTATGAAATTAAATGCTTTGCCCACTTGCTTGGGTTTCTGCCTCCACCTTTCTGAGTTGCCAGATGGTAACGCCGTGTCTGCACATGATGTTTGCAATAGTTTCAAAGTTGACATAGTGGAAGAATAGGTCTTTTTTCAGTTGGTCCTGCGTTTCTGCTGATAGGTGGTCAGGATGAGGAAAGGGTGGCATGTTTTTTCATGTTGCAATCTATTTTTCCACATACATTACGATCAAGAGAAGGCCAAAACCAAGTCTGACGACCGTGGCTGAGATATGACAAGTCTTAACTCATTATGTGGTGTGAAGTATGCATGCGCTTTGAATTATGAGATTGTCAAACATTAAATCGCATGGGATATCGCTTGCCCACAGAACTGCTTGTAACCACACCTTACAGGCCTAGTACCATAAAAAGTCAAAGATAGCCATTCTGAAACATAGAAGTGGATATATAAGGTTTATCATTGTATACTCACTCTCTGAACATACTGTATATCAAATAAGGAAGATTGAGGCACTGTGTGTTGGCATATCAGTTTTTTTATTCTTGGTTTTTACTTTTAGGGACATCTAAATGTTTTTACAACCTGCCTAAAACATAGCTTATCATAGAGAACGGCTGAGTGGGTAGCAAAATCAAAATGTCCAACCTCGATAGAACCTGAATATTACGTCACCTGTACCCATTACTCGGTATCTACTTATCTATCTCTGACAATAAAGGGGAAAATACTACAAATTTAAAGGAAAAAGGTCCACTTCAGGTCCATTCCACGCCCCCGACCACGCCCCCTCCCGGTGCCCCTGTCGGTTTGGGTCCAGTCACGGCGGCCAACACGTCCCCAGCCTCGGCCCCTTCCTCCTCGGCCTCCACCCCGCCGATCGCGAACATGCCAGGTGGTGGCACTTCGGCGGCCAGCACGACCACGCCCCTGCCGACCACGCCCACCATGCCTGCGAGAACGGCTACTGCGAGAACGTCCTCTTCCGCCCCCGCCCTGCCTCACCCTGGGGCCGATTGGTCAGTCCTAGAGGAAAAGACAACAAAAATTTTGAGAAGAAGAAAAGGCACTAATCTGATTTAAAACTGGCCTTTGTGGTGAATAATGAATAATCATTTATCAGTGGCTACTTTTTTGTTTTACTTCCTAGCCAACGTGCAGGCGGCAAAGTCTATGAGAGCTCATGCTGTGCTAAATTTTGTTTGCTGGTATAGCAAAGTAAACAATATCTTAAACGTTGAGTTACTAATCACAATCTTTAAGTATCCGAGAATCTTTAAGAAACGCGTCTCGAAGCGATCAGTTAGCGGGCTCGAAATGACATTTATGACAGTAATACGTCCCGCGAATTTTAGGAGTCGACCCATGCTGGCTGACTCACACCGAAATTCATGTTTTTAAGTTCGGTGTATTGCGAACTTGTAGGTAGAGTCGGCCACGCTCTGTGGTGTCATTATCATCGGTTGTTACAACATACATATACTTAATCTGCTGATGTAAATGGTCCGCCCACGGTTTTCAGTGTTTGTACGTCTTTTGTTCTTCGACCAACAGCAACGTTTGCAATCTTTCTCTCCTTGAGTCATTGCTTCTTAAGCTCCTCTTGCTTTCTCTCCCATACCATCAGAATCTCAGGTATCCTGCCCCCGCTGTACTCGTACTAGTAACAGAGGGGCCCTTTCGATTTCTGTTACATCAGTACACTCAGTGTGGTTTTTCAGTTGCTACAACCTGGGCTGACTTGAGCAATTCCTACATTTTCATTTTAGCTGGGTGCAGCATGACACCCAGGTTCTGTACACAGGTTTCAGATCTGTAGATTTAAGCTATGTTTAAATATGAAGAACAATCAACTGTGTTTGCATGGGTAAGCTGAAATAACTGTCGGATACACTAAGAACAGAAAATATGATATCATGGGTTTCGACAGGCAGGTAAAGGAATGACTGACATGTGTCACATTGGTACGCATGCAGGTTACAGATTGGCTCAAACCTGCTCTCATCAAATAGATGGTCTTCTAGCATGTCAGCCTTGTCCCCCAATTCCATCCAGCGCGCTTTTGATCTGATGAAAATACCATTTAAGCGTTCATTCAACTTCATTGTATAAAGATTCAAGAAATTTTTATTAACATGCTAATTCGTCCCCTTGGTACAGTTGAGGGGCGAGTAGTATAGTGGATCCGGGATTGCAAGGTATTGATTTCATTAATAAGTTGTCTTTAATGAGGTAGTGTTTCTTTTTACAACTCGACAGCTTAATACAGTGTCCCTGCAAGACACATTTTACGGCATCCCATATTACCCGTGGATTTTGCAGTATCTAGTTCAGTCTTCGCTTGTTTGTGGAAGAAACATTTTGTCTGAAATGGCTTCCTACATAAACCGTTTCTCGCCTGGCGTCATCACCATCAAGCAACTCCACCAGACACAACTAGCTACAGTATTAATTTGTCTTGCATCCGTACCTAAAACTTTGCCAGATAAATCTCATGTCCCTTAGATTACAAAAATGTATGCCTATGTTAATGCCTTCTACTTTTCAAGTTTCAATTTTGCCATACATGTAATACAACCATTAATACCTCTGCTTAAATTACAAGGAGAACATTATGTGGCTTAGTACACAAATTTAAAATTCATCACATAAAAATGATGATGAAGGCCTTTTCTTTTTTCCCATTAATGGTTTAACTGTACAATCTAAACAATGATCCATTTTTTTACATTAATCATTTTTTAAATAAGACATTATCAAGTGCTGAATATTCGTCAGCACTGGTTTTCCAGTTATCGTATCTGCTTGAGTTTATTGAGTAGATCTGCTTGGAAATCATCAAGGACTATATTTGTAGTCAATACATTAGCTCAACACAGCTGCATCATACTAGTAGTAGAATAATGTAAGACAAACCCTTTGTTTGATGAATTATTTAGTAAATATATTACTAGAATGACTACATACCCTGTCTCGCCTGCTGGTACGTTTCTTCGTCTCACCGACCTATTTCGTCCTCCCTGTAGTAGGTACTTTGCCTGGGTCTTCAAGTTCTCGAAGAACCGGTTACAAGCTTCTGTCATGGTAAATGAGACAAATGTGAGAAGAGCGACATTGAGCTGATGTAGAATAAAAGGCCTGTAAACAATAGTTTTAGACCAGTTCAAGATAATTTCTGTACTGTTAACACACACAAAGAAAGCATTGACAAGATGTGTGTAGGTTAAACAAGCTCGAGAAAAATAGAATTCTTACTTCTGACAGTGTTGTCTGCCAACTCCACCCCTGAGTCCCTGACGGACTACATCACTATCCCAGTGACAGCCTCGTTGTGAGGCGAGTTGAATCTGGTACCACAATCAGGATGACAGGCAAGCATGGTATATGATACATGTTTTGCCTAACTTTTGAAGAAACCAAAGAAGAAATCAAACATGTTATAGGACTGTTAGTTGAATGCCTGGCTGCTGTGCCTACCGTGGTCCTAACTGCTGCGATGCTTGTGGTAAACCTAGCTGTTGTGCCAGCAGTAGACCTGGATGCGGTGCCTGCTGAACCCCTGGCTGCTTGCTGAATGCTTGCTGTGGTGCTTGTTGCTGACCGGGTAGACGGACACCTTGCAGCCTGTGGCGGCTGAGCTTGCGCCTGCTGCTGGCCTTGTTGTCCACCACTTGGGCGAACCTCTTATAATCCTGGAGCGGGTAGCCTTGGTGTTTGCGACGACATTACTGCAGAAACCCAAAAACATTCACCGTGAGACCACAGAATACACCTCTCAAATCCTACGTTACCCACCATGCAGAGTGTGCTTCCGCCAGGTCGGAGTAGAACAGCCTCCGTTGGATCTGCAGGTTGTAAAGGAAATGAGGCATATTTAGCACCAAGAAAAAAGCTGCATGTGCACCTACAAAAGAGCTAGAAAATACATCTACATGAAATACAATATACATGAAATGTCTGTAGTCAAATATAAAACTTTTGAAACAAACCTGATGAGCACGTTGTTTCGGGCCTCTGGAAAGTTAAAGTGACCTCTCCCCATCTCAGGGTGGATCACTTCAGCACTTTTCTTCGCTCTTTGGAAGCATTCGATCTCATATGCCTTGCTGTGTAAGGGCACATCAGCGGGGTAGACGTTGAGTAGGGCTCCCCTTCGCACTTGACATCTGTTGGGCTGCACTTCTTGCAGGTACACCTCTTCTCCCCGTGGAAATCACACTTTCCCCCATCCCACTGATGGATGTTCCTGGCGTGGTACTTGCCAAGGTCCCGCATCCTCCGTGCATACAAGGTGTGGTCAGTGCCACTTTGTACGAGTGCTGCAAAGTGATTAATCTTCATCTGCTTGATGGCTTTTGATGTCAGACACCCACAGCTGGATCCGTGTCGTGTCTCACATTTGCACCTCAGCTTTTCCAGTTCCTTTTTCTCTGATGCATTTGTTGAGTGTTTCGTTATAAAGTCTGTACTAAACCTCTTAGACAGTGTTTCCAGCTGCTTTCCATGAGCTCTGCCAGTAGTACAACATGGCCGCCACAGAAGATTACCGTTCCATTTGGAAAGTACCTGTCGAAGGACCATTTACTGGAGCTGTCCCCATCTTGCCAATGCACGTGGGCCTCGAAACCTTCGAATTCTCCCCTCAGTTCATGCTAGATTAGTTCAAACCCATAGCCTTCAGTTGCCTTAGCTGTGCCTTCGAACATCGAGATGTCCGATGTGGTTGAATCCTCGCCGCGCATGCAGAGGTGGACAGCAGCTATAAGGGCATTCTTCTTGTAGTGCACAACAAGAACTGTCATATTCTTGCTGTGAATACGATTCTGCGTAGTTCGCTTTGCGCTCGTTGCAAGTTGATCACTGCCTACAGGTTGGCTTCCTATACTCGAGTACTGGCCCAGGGAATTGACTGTTCTCTTTATATTAGCCGCCAGAACAGGAGTTCCATTTCTGTTCAAGTGGTACCCGTCAGAACTGCACAGAGGTTTCTTGATACTATTAGTTCCTGAATAGGAGAAGTTCGAGTTGTCAGTGATGTGTACATAGCTTGTCTCATCTGCGACCACATGGCTTGGAGGTAGAGGTCGTCCCTAGGGAGAATGGGATACAGAACAATGTGAGACTGTGGATACTTGTCATGCGAGATCTGGACAAGTTCACGGAACCCTTCAGATACATTTGTTGGGTCTCGGGCGTCTCGGACATCATTCGTCCCCACATGGATCATGGAAGAGTATGCCCTTGGGGTCCGGGAGGTTCGAGGTTTGAATGCAGTCGATGGATTCTCTTAGGTTGAAGGTTAGCTCCTTAGTAACTCTTTTGTTGGGGTACAGAATGTCAGGTTTTAGTGGCCTTGTGTTGGAATCACCCAGGATTAAGAGGTCAAGCTATGCGTCATTGTTTTGCTGATTGGATCTGGCTTTGCTGTGTTGATTGTTGACGATTGTCAGCAAGATAGTCTTGGACCAGTTAGGAGAAATAAATACATACATACATACCTACATACTTAGTTACCCGGAAACGATCGCCTCTCCCGCCTGCAGTGTCGCAAGGCAGTTTGCCTCCACAAAGAGTATCGACATCAGTGCATTGCTTGGAAGCCGATCGACAGTTGTCCCGGTAAGTTTTGATAGGACTGTGGTGATTACACCGGGCAACTTGTTCATGGACACACCTTTTGTTAACGGATCCATGACAACTTTCCTGATTTCATCGCAATACTTCCCATCTTCAAAGTATTTCACTTTATCCTTCTCCATCAGCGCTTGTATCTGCTGCAGCTCTGTATTTTCCTTTTGCAGGTTCTGCTTTTAGTTGTCTCAACCTTACCGCGTTTATGTCCAAGGTACTACGCTGCCTGAAATGGCTCTCCAAAAAGAAATCCTGCAAACTGCCAAACAAGATAGCAAAGCAAGATTAGAAACGACAACTTACAAGTAAACTTTCAATGTCTATGATTACTTTCATCATGCTGTTCGGATGTACGATTGACAATCTTGGCCCAGATGTAGTCTGTGTTTCTCCGAGAAAACCTTTCCAAAGCATTGCATTTATCCCACAGAAACTCGATGGTCTCACTCTGGGTGTCGACCTTCATCTCCACTGTAGCTTTGTTTCTCCAAATTATCAATGCGGACGTATACTTGCTCAAAAGAGTTAATAACAGTGTTGGTGTCTTTGCGAAGTGGCTGCTTCCTGCCCTCTATCACAGTGGTCTTTGTTTAAAATCGTTTTAATGTTTTATCCATGAAGTAGGTCTTGTATATTTTCGGTGTGAAAATTCTCCAATTGACACCTCTCCTTCCTTACCTTAGACCTTAGTTCCTTACCTTAGACCTTAGTTCCTCCCACCTCTCCTTCACTGCTGAGAATCTTCAGCTCATCCCTAATGTAAGCCTCAGTACGTTTGTTTGGTACTGTAATTTGGGGGTCAATGCCAGGTCTTACTCTGGCACGGCGGATTCTTTCGTCCCCTGTTCCTGAGTTTAATCGCTCAATATCAAGTCCTTCCTGCTGCAGCCACAGCTTTATGAGTTGCCCTGCATCTGTCAGAAATTCTCCACCTTTTCCTTTTACATTGTACTTTATGGCCAGTTCACTCCAGATTACTGCATCATACATATAATAAAAGGGGAAGTGTTTGATGGAAATTTACAGTTGAAAGTGATCACACATCGTAACACGCTGTGTTATGAATAGGTTGTATGAGACACCTATGAAAGTCACGAAAAAAAACGGTTTGCATTTCCTGCATTGTCCAAAACCACGCCGGTTTGACAAACCCTGTGTGAGCCTCCAACACCGAGACACCGAATACCCTCCTCAGACCAGATGTACACAAGTGCCGCCAGAAAATAGTTCATAACAAGAAGGGAACGGAACATCCATCGAATCAGAGCTCGATTTTAAATCACTTGCATTATTTTCTGATTTGGTATAATATTTACGAATTACGAATTTTAAGAATTAATAAAGAAGTAGGATTTCAGGCTCTGCTACCGGCATTTGTTGCTGTCTTTACAAATTCAATGGAAACGTGCCAGCTTTATACATAATTGTTTCTGGTCGTAACGTTCTTTGAGAAACACCGTTGCCGTATTCTGCAGCCCAGTGTCAGGGGACTGGACCTAAATGTGTGTCCCTGCCCCTTGCAGTTGTTGCACCTGACCTGTACCTTTCAGTCTCCAGCCATGTGGCCAACCTCGTGGCACCGCGAGCACTTATCAATGGTGCAGGCTGCCACAAAGTGATCCTGACCTCCACAGCGATGGTACATTCTAGGTTGCTCATTGAACCTCACTGCCACATTATCGCCTTCCACTCTGATAGAACTGGGAATGTGTTTCCTCAGGGCCATCTGATACTGTCTCGTCCCCGTCTTTTTTTTTGGGGGGGGGGGGGGGGTATCCCCGACTTGCGTAGGTCAGGAACCTCCCGTCCCGTATATATCTCACCATACTCCTTGAGCTTGTGACGTACGTAGTTGTCATCCAGCTCAATGGCGGCTCCCACGACTGTCACCAAGGTGACTCCATTTCCATACAGGCATAGCTCTTCCCTCTTATTCGTATTGTTCGGACAATGTTCTGTTCCTTTAGTGAACTGATGGTCTTTTTTTTTTTTTTTTGCCGTACACCCCTCTCTAATGCTTACCACCAGCGTGTGTGTGGATGCCTGACGGTGTGTGCGGAATGACTGGTCGCAGCGGAGCCAGTTAGCCCCCCTGGAAGACATGATTCTACTGAGGTGATCATAACACAGAAGTCGCAGTAGGGTGGCGTTAAATATAAATGTAGTGAAAGACCAGGAGCGCGTCGGTCCACTGGTCGAGCGTCATTTTGAAAGGTGTCTTGGTCTGATCATGCCGGCTAGCCAAGGTAAGGATCGGAGCTGCATCCGCATCCGATGCACAGTGTTTTTCTGTGGCTCGAAGTATTTTGTGAGCTGATTCTTGTTCATCGTCATCAGTAGTGCCGAGGCTGCAATATATTGTATGAGTTTCCTACCAAACAAAGCGCAGAAGCACGGCTCTTTTTCTACTCTCATTTGTGAGGTTAATAGGAAGAAGATCGTGGATCGTCAAACAAAGGAATCCATCCTAGCCTAAGTCCTGTCCAAAATAAAGTCAAAATTGTTAAATAATAGCCCATTGAAATTATTGTTGATTATGGTTGTGTCAAATTGTTTTCGGTAAATAATGAAAGTTGTTCTCGGTTGTTTTCGGTAATTAGTGACTTTTCGGTAATAAGTGACTTTTCGTTAAATAGTGTTATCAATTGACTATCAGAAAACTTACGCAAACTTTCCTTCGCTTGTACCAAAAGCGTGATATCCTCCTTGGTATAATCTAGACCGGTGAGAACTAGTTTCTTTTCATCAGGGGTGAGATTCGCCCGGTGGATAAGCAATAATCCCAATACACTTGCGGGGACGGTAACGGCTCTATAAGAGATCATACTTTAATGGCACAGTTAATTTGTCATGGATCCTATATCTGTAGTACACTTTATGATCTAAGAGATTAGTAATACCAACAATTTCCAGTCCTGTAGGCATGTCACTCAGGCTCTGAAACTTCATAACCTTGTAATTGTAATGACTCTACAAACCCTTCTGTATCTAAAACTTTCGAGGTCAAAACTACATCTCACCCCCCATAATCAGATCCCCATTTTCTAGTCTGAAAGGAGGTTAAACTCTTTATCACTTTCATTTTCATCATCTTACTCCATTTTGTACACAGTGTCCTTTGGCGCGTCTTCAGTCCTGTTGACAATTCCAGTGACGACTCCTGCAAACCACCTCGCTTCCTTGTTCCCCTGCTCATCTGTAGAGTCACACTGATGTTTCACTCGACAGCCAACCAGTTTGGATGGTTTTTTTAGGTACACTTGCAAGGATAGCTTTTGCTGATATATTTCCCTTTTCTCTCGTGCAATTTCCCGCTTCTCCTCTAACTTTGCTCACATTTCTGGTACAGTTCTGGCGTCGGGTTCTTTCAATGTGACATACTCTTGGTCTTCATCTTCAGAGTCAAGCTCAACATCTGTTATTTCCGACACATTCTTCATCACGACTTCTTTCAGGTGGAGGATCTTTTCTTCGCTGGTGAAGGTGTGTTTCTTCTTCCCTGATTTTGTTATTGTCATCTGAAAGAGTTGACTAGTAATAAATTCCTAGTAATTTATAACTCACCCCTTGTCATCTTCTTTGCTATCCTCCCCTACCAATGGACCCGAACCAACATTAACGGTGCTCAGAACTGAATTTGTACATTCCAAAACATTTAGACCATCTCCAATCCATACCTCCGAGCGGTTTCGACCCAAAATCTTCTTTTCACTAAAAGTTTTAAACCAGTCCGCTATGCTTTAGTAACTCCGCATCCGTTGTCGTTTCTCACTCGATGTAGTTTTTAGCCAGCCCTTTTGGAAGCGCGGACTTTTGCAGTAATGTCTGAGGTGTCATGTGCTTTGTGACGTTTTTTGTGTGAATCCTATTACTGTCAGATGCACGACGTTTCGCAGTAGTCTCTCGGAGACCCCCTTGTCTGGGTTGGGTTGGGTTGGTTTGGCCTGCTGCAGTTGGTCTCTTAGGATCGCGGAGATGTCCTCTGATGACAGTCGGATGCCATTGTACTGTATGTTTCCTTTGGGGCATATTGATACCTTGGTCACTTTTTCAGCAAAAAATATCAGTAAAAATCTCGACATAGCAAAAAAAAACGAAGTCATGCTGCAATCGAATAATTCCATGATGGAGTCAACGTCATCAGCACCGACCTAACTAAGAAAAATGTTTGGTGCCAATTGTACACGCGCAATACCCGGCTTATTTGATGCACAAGGAATGACTTATTACTTTTGGTCTCTTAAAAAAAAAAGATGACCCAAACGAAAGCTATAATACACAGTACTAGGTGATTGGCAGCTAAGAGAGTGAATAGGCAGTTCAACGTTAGGAAAATAGTACAGTCTTCTGTACCTTGCCATTTCCCAAACTGTTTCTACAGTGCTTTCGTCCATCAGAAGGAGCAGAGATAAATCAGCAGATGCTTGTAGAGAACATCTCCCATTGTTAATGTTTCACAATAAGAACAATAGGAAGTGTTGAAAATCAGCCCTAAATGTATGTTTTCATAATTAATCACTTTCATCAAACATATCATTTCCATGTCTTATAAGCCAACATGTACTGGACACATAAAAAAGAAACATTGATGATTCATTCATTTCCATCAAAATGGATGAAAAATGGATGAATATTGTGTGAGCAGCATCCCGTTTTAACAGTGCATGTTGATATATGTATGGTTACTATACCTATTGCACAACGAAGCTCGTTCCGTGAACAATTGCAATCTCTTGATCTGCCCATTCATTGACTCGAAACCAAAGCATGAGAAGCCCATAATGACCCATACAGTCTGGTCTGGTGGGTCAGGTGCCGTAGCAGATGAACGTTCATGGTTTGTGCAGCTTCACCTGAAGAATCATTCAACGTTAAACAAGACATTCGTGAGCTGTTCAAAAAGTCTGTACGGAACACGTTTATCTTAGATAGTCTCGGTCATTGTAATAAAACGCAGAGCTATTTTGTTCCATGATACATAGTCCAAATAAACCCGAGTGAGAAATAAGCTGAGTGAGATATACTTTCTAGCGGGTTAAGCATTGAAAGGAGAACAGGTCAATACTTGTATCTGAGATTCTAGATATATTCCGCCTGCGAAAGGAAGAGGATACGAAAATAGAAGAAAAATGCAGATCTCTCCAAGTTCAGGGAAGCTGGGCTGAACTCGTAGAACAAGAACAGACTGACGTAAGGTGGAGGAGCACTTTGTGCAACACTCCCCGCGGAGTGTTTGAATTCGCCCTAAACGGAATGTTAAACTGGCTCCCAACACGTGACAATCTAGTTCGATGGGGGAAAATGTTGTCACCCAAGTGTCCACTCTGCCAAGGACGACAGACTCTGTGTCATGTCCTCAACATGTGCCCAGTAGCCCTTAAAGGAGTCCTTAACTAGGGCCGGGAGTGTTATTTTCCAATAGATTATACTTCAATGAATACATAAACAGGCTTTTTTTTACAAAAATTTCCCTTGCGCGATTTTCGCGACGTCTGTTTGTAAAGCGCTGTGAATATCATTTCCCCCTTGCTGACCCTCAATTGGTACATCCGGGAACTTTGAATTACGCAATGCTCGATATTCTCGAAACTGTCATGGCGGAAGCGTACATGTCAGACTCGTCAGACGACGGCGTGGATAGCCAAAATAGCACTTTGTATGACTCTAGCGACAGCGATGTTTCACTGGATCTCGACAACATCCAGCCTTACATGCACGAGCCGCAGCAAGAGCGGGAAGAACCTCAGAATGAAGGAGAAGCGGCCGTGCCCGGTGCTGTTGGACCGGGGAATCTTCAAGCAGTCCCGATAGCCGCTTGGGACGGCATCGATGTTGAGACAGAAGCCTGGAGAAGGGCCAACTTGAAATTTGGTGTCGATGCGGCAACTGTGACTATATGGATACTGTCAGAGAATGCGTATGCTGCCACGATCTCGTCGAACTTACCGACCCTCCGCCTGTTGTCGTGGAAGACTTTGATAATGGCGGTAGAGGGGTGGGCGTCGGTCCCGACCAACTCAAGTGTATAACTCTGGACAGTGAGTTTCATCCCATCTGCATCCTGAGAGCAGCACTGAAGACTGCGCTGTTACAGCGGCAGAATCTCGGACTTGAGAACGTCCGAGAACCGCTTAGTTACAGGTAATTGTCACCTACCTTTCTTCCTTGATGTTTCTTTGATGATAAAACTCGTTATGCATCGTAGAAATTTCCCGACTATAACGTAAAACTTGCACATGAGCACACCAACTAGACTGTTTTTTGAATGCATACTAGGGAACTCATTTCAACCGTGCGATTTTGAGTTACAAAGATTACGCCGTGTTATGTGGCCGCGATCAAAACAACAAACCAAACAAACATGGACGCCACGGCCATAATCCTTTCTTACAAAAACTACATTTCATCGTGAATATTTTTGGTATAAGTGAGGGCAGATAAGGCCACAAATATGGCCAATTAATGAAAAATTACAAACTCACTACAAGGACGAACTCTCGAAAGTAACAGAAATTATCCCGTTTTATGTGGCGGGTTCGGTATGCGATAAGAGGCGATCAAAACAAAAACAACAAAAATGGCGGGAGCCCCTTTCACGGGGCATTTTATTACGTCAGCCACTTCACTTCATCGTGAAAATTTTCGTTATAAATGACAGACGATGTTCAAAACAAAAAGTTGAATTGTTGGTAAGATATCAAAGAATACAAAACGGGATGATTTTTTAGCATCACCTTTGGAATTATTTCTGTAACGTAGATTTTGTCGATCAAAACAGTGGCACGCACATGGCATGAATAAACATGCCCGACCTCTCAAAAGTTTCCGTGAATTATTTGGCGACATAAATGAGGATCGAAAAGCACACCAACATGTCCAATTATCTAAGAATTATACCAGGTAACTCACTATAGGGACGATTTCCCGAAAGTTACAAGGATTATCCCGTTTTATGTGGCCGCTTCGGCATGCAGTAACAGGCGATCAAAACAACAAGACAAACACGGCGGCCACGGCCCACGGCCGTTTTTGATTCATGGTGATTATTCTCGGTATAAATGAGGGGCAATGTGCCCAACAAGGAAGGAAGTTCTTGATGAGATATCAAAGAACACAAAACACGGCGGTTTTTCTTTTTGCTCCAAAAAGCTTTTGTTTGACAAAATCCTACAATATAAATAACAACTAAACACCGTAAACAGATATGCTCGTCCTGTGATTTGCAGTTTCTTTTCGTTACTGTTATGCATCGAATTTGTGCAATGGATGCGATTTGCAATATCTTTTACTCCCTTTTCCAGAATCCTGAGGCTGTCTGCATACAGACAGTTTACCTGCTGGGTACACAAACGGCGGCTGGGGAAAGGTGTCCGGCGGGTTGCTCCATCATGTGCTGTTCTCAGGATCCGGCAGGAATACCCTAGTCCAGATGGGAACTACGTCGGTTTCCTGGAGGCTGACGACTAGGATAGAAGGACTTCTGACGTTTTTGTTTTACCTCTGTTACCCGTACTCTAAAAAATGCCTTTGTTCTTATTTTTCTCTGTGCACGCATTATAACGGTACATTACTACTAGTATACGAACAATGTACGGCCGGCTGTTGTTCTAGACATATATAATACACTTACTTGTAACTGTTCTCGTTAGTCTTTTAGTTCAGTTGTCGAAATGTTGCAGTGCATGTACCACAATTGCTGACTTTTCGTGCAAACTTGGTGCAACAACAATAGAGACAATACAATAGGTCTGTACAACTAAATTATCAGTAAATACATCTTGGTAAAGGATATTTTGAGTGCAATTTGATTTGTACAGTCATCTACAACTTTATGTATGATGCCAATGATAAGCACAATCACTGTCCTTACATGTACTGTAACTGGTTTGCCATTTCTTTGAAATAAAAGAAACATGGTTTTCAACATCAATAAGAATGTGAATTCGTAGATAGATTATACAACTATGTAGTAAGAAACCAACTATGAATATTGTAGAAAAAACAATAAGTGAATATGCTCCAACTTTTCCTCATGTCATATAAGAGGTACTGTGAACAACATTTCATACTGCGATACTGACCACCAGAATTGTTCACTAATAGTTGTTTACATTCTCCATGTCATAGAAATATATTTTACAGTGTTAGAAACTTAGTTTTCTACATCGATACGAATGTGACTTCATATATAAATCATACACCCATGTAGTAAGAACCAATTATGACTTATAAAAACAGTATGTGATAAAAGAAAATATGCTCCTTTGTTAACTTTTCCTCATCTACTATCGGAGATACTGTGAACAACAATCTCACAGAGGAAATACAACATGATAATGAAATCAAGGACTGGCTCATCAAGCAAACCTTTGTCAGAATAACACAGCATAACATGTAGCTGAGTACAATGTGTATACATTTCCAACTTTTCTCATGAGGAAATACAACATGGTACAGAAGTCAAGGACTGGCTCAACAAGCAAACCTTTGTCAGAATAACACAGCATAACATGTAGCTGAGTACAATGTGTATACATTTCCAACTATTCTCATGAGGAAATACAACATGGTACAGAAGTACATTCGTGTTCAACACACAGATCAGCGTCCGTCAGCGGTTGCTGATGCTGACAGGCGCCACCTCTCTAATCACAGGAATAAGCGGCGGTCTAGGGCCTCCAGACTCATGTCGGCTGAGGAACCACATCCCAACAGCGACGTCACAGCACCAAGCTACCGCCCTTCAAACGATCGCTACAACCTGAGGAACAGGAAACGGTCGCTCCCCTCACCCGAACAACGCACGCATCCGGCAACTAAAAAACAGAACGCAGAACGATTTCAGGTCAGTCAAGGAGTCCCGAAACCTGCTCGTGACCTACACACCAAAACCGTTTCCCACATAACCACCCCTCCACTCACCACCGATGTTCCACCTTTGGACCTCCGGACTACGTGTGAGGAATCCCTGTCGGCCATGCCCGCGACGAGTCCTCCTGTTTCAACCGTTTCCTGTGATACTGTCCGCGACTGCGCCACGACCACTCACTCAAACTCCAGACCGTTGGTGGGCGAATAGCAACGAGTAAAGACTCTCCCAACTGACATTTCATGTCTCAATGTTCTATACTTAAACGCTCGCAGTGTCAAGTCAGTTAGCAAGAAATATAACAAACTCGTTTGCTTTCAAAATCTTGTTGCTACTGTACAGCCTGACATCATATCTGTGACTGAAACCTGGCTAACTCCGTGTGTAGCCGACCAGGAGCTTCTGCCCCAGGACTACACCGTTCATCGGAAAGACAGAAGTGTCACCAAGCCTGGAATGACAGGTGGTGGTGTAATGTTGGCTGTTAAATCTAATATTCTCTCACAGAGAAGAGAGGACCTTGAGCCCATGGACGAGGTTCTTATTTGTGACATTCATCCCACAAATCATCAAAAAATTGTACTCATTGTGTATTACAGGCCACCGAGTGGTGACTTGTCTGTCTTTAATGCTAATCTGAGTTCTATTCTAAGCTGTGTCTCCAAGGAGTACAGACAGGTAGTACTGATGGGTGATCTTAACTGCCCAAACATAGATTGGTCTAAAGGAGGAAGCCACTCCGAACATGAGAGTCGCCTATGTGATTTACTAAATGACTACGCTCTTACTCAGATAAATAATGTCATCTCCAACAGTCATGGTCATTTGCTAGATGTAGTGTTGACTAACATACCTGACAAATGTTTAGAAATCGAACAGGTCACATCAGAGTATCCTACTGACCATGCTATATTACAGTTTGGTTTGATCATCAATAGGAAGATCAAAAGGCATGAAGATAAACGATATGTTTATAATTATAAAAGAGGTAACTTTAATAGGCTAAGGTTAGATCTAGAATCAAAACTTCACAATATCAACGATGATGTTAATCTTGACAATGTCTGGGAGAGGTGGATGTTCGAAGTTACCGAATCTGTTGAGCTTTGTGTTCCAAAAATGTGTGTAAAACGATCATCTTCATTACCTTGGTTCGACGGCGAAGTCAGACATGCACGCAACAAAAAGAAGACGGCATGGCGATTAGCCAAACGAACTAACAGTCCTTCACATTGGAGCAAGTTTAGAAAACTCAGAAACGATCTTCAAAGACTCATTAAGACAAAGTACAACTCGTTTCTGAACAATCTTGGACCTCTAGTGCAAACGAACCCGAAAAGGTTTTGGTCTTTTTTTAGATCTAAAACCAAATCCAAATGCCTTCCGGCCGTCTTGAATTCAGCTAGCGCCAAAGCAAGCTCCGCCATAGAGAAGGCTGTCATGTTTAACGATTACTTTCATTCAGTCTTCACTTTATCTAATGATACCCTTTGTCTGCCTGAAATCGTGGCTTTCGAACATCCATGTCTAGGAAATATTGTATTTTCAATTGAAGAAGTCCAAAA
Source organism: Branchiostoma floridae (assembly GCF_000003815.2). Taxonomy (NCBI): domain Eukaryota; kingdom Metazoa; phylum Chordata; class Leptocardii; order Amphioxiformes; family Branchiostomatidae; genus Branchiostoma; species Branchiostoma floridae. The sequence goes on along the minus strand of NC_049984.1, from coordinate 26,008,102 downwards.
TGTACTGTCGATACTCGATTGCACCAAGGCAATTGGTCCAGATGGACTTTCACCTACTGTATTTCGAGAGTGCGCACATGTGATCGCTCCTCACCTGACTGCATTGTTTAACAGAAGTTTGAGACAGGGCTGGGTTCCTGCGCAGTGGAAGGATGCAAATATTTGTCCTGTCTTTAAAAAAGGCCGGAAAGATTTAGTAGAAAATTACCGCCCAATTTCTCTTCTTAGCATTGTCGGAAAGATAATGGAAAGGTGTTTGTTTAATCGTATATTTCCTCATTTAAAGCACTTGATATATCCGTTACAACACGGTTTCATCAAGGGCAGATCGTCATCGACACAGCTCCTTGAAATTTACCATGAAATTGGCGGGATTTTAGATCGAGGTGGCCAAGTAGACATCATATATTTGGATTTTTCCAAGGCATTTGACTGCGTTTCTCACCAGCTGTTAGTCCATAAGCTCAAAATGTATGGTATTCATTCAAATTTACTTACCTGGTTCCATAGTTATCTTTCATGTAGGAGGCAACGTGTAATGGTCGAGGGTACGTGTTCGGATTGGCTCCCAGTAGTATCGGGAGTCCCCCAGGGGTCAATTCTTGGTCCCCTCCTTTTCTTATTATATATCAACGATCTTCCATCCGTAGTTAGCAACAAAATGGGCCTTTACGCTGACGACTCTAAATGTTTCAAACGAATTTCTACTGTCTTAGATTGTGTATCACTCCAGAGAGATATTGATTGTATGTACGATTGGAGTAATACTTGGCAAATGAATTTTAATCCCAACAAATGTAAAATCCTTACAATAAGCAGATCTAGAAATCCTATTAACTTTACGTACAAAATGAATGACACGGTCCTCGAGTCTGTTCCTGAATTTACCGACTTAGGGGTATTAGCTACGTGGAATTTAACTTTCGATTCTCATGTACATAATATCACTTCGAGAGCAAATTCAGCTCTCGGCTTTTTAAAAAGATCTGTAGGTTTCAATGCCCCTGTAAATGTAAAAAAAATGCTATATCTCACATTAGTCAGAAGCAGACTTGAGTACTGCTCTGTCGTTTGGTCACCCTATACACACAACCTCATTTCCTCAGTCGAAAAAGTTCAAAGACGTGCCTCCAAGTATATTCTTAATGATTACACAGCAGACTACAAGACGAGATTAATACATTGTTCACTATTACCTCTTTCCTACCGACGAGAAATACTTGATCTATGTTTTTTATATAAGTGCTTACTAGGACTTTATGATATTAATATTGACAACTTTTTAAATCTCCCACACCCCCTTTTAAGAGCACATTCACAAGCTAAACTTATCCCTGGTAAGTGTCACACTACAAACTTTCAGTACTCCTATTTTAACAGAATCGTCTACATATGGAACTCCTTACCACCTGAAATTAGAAAACTTCGGCTAAATCCAACATTCTCAACAAATCGTTTTAAGCAGTACGTTATTGATCATTACTTCTCTCTTTTGGCCACACATTTTGATGTCTATCTAATAAGCACTTGGACCCATTGTTCCAAGTGCTGATTGGATGCACATCTAAATGTGTGGTCAACCTATAGTTACATCATTCTCATTTGTTTGTTAACCTTAGTTTATCTGATCCTTTTATTGTTGTTTCGTTTGGGTATTGTTTCGTATCTTGCCGTTTTTTGTTAGAATACCTCTATGTAAAGTTCTTTGTTTTTATTTGCCCTTTCTCTATTGTTCATTGTTATGATTTTAACTGTTGCTGTAGGTGTGGGTCATGTAAAGGTATATCCTGTTACCCACACCTTGCAGAACTTTTTCTGTAAAGTTTAATAAATAAATAAAAGAAGTCAAGGACTGGCTCAACAAGCAAACCTTTCCCAGAATAACACAGCAGCTCTCCAGGTCCTGTGTGAGTCTGCTAAGTACGTCCTCCCCTATATAACGAAATAAGTGTTTCATTACTATAATAAGCAAATTCATTCAGGAATTTGTATCTCATTCATTGTTATCAATAATTGAAGCATGTGTAATGTGTAGAAGCATGAAGACAGTGTAAAGAGGGGAATTATGATAATCATACAGCAGCTAATATCACATGTTACAGAAACAAATACTCACCTGTCAGGAAACCTCGACCTGTGAGCTGCCAGGGCTTGAGCCTTGTCTGGTCGTGGTTCAGGAGCAATGTTTTTTGGCAGATCTGGCCTCCGAGGGATTGGAGTCTTCTCTCCATTCTGTGCCCTTTCCAAGACGTCTGCCATCAGCTTTTGCCGGAAGCTGTAGTCCTTCTGTTCGTACACATTCTTTACAGCATAGCGCTTCTGCTTTTTGCTCCAGTCCAGTCGGGTCATTGTGTCTCCTATGAAACAAATCAGTTTTATTCAAATTATGTACATGCAAGGACTTGGTGCATGTAACGTTATACACTTACTTACAAACATAATATACACATGTATAGTAATTACCTTTTCACTAAATCTAAAAGTAAAGTACACTGACCTTTCAGGGTCTTTGCCTGTTTCCTTCCGATGTTCTCATTGTGGTCAATGATGGAGAGCTGTACACGGGCCTTCATACCGTTGTATGAGTAGTGGATCCTCTTTGGTGCGTACTTGGTGACCACATTGTGGTATACCTCCACTTCACCTGCAGAAAGACAAAGTGATACAAAACAATATCAAAACCCATTATGAGAAGTGTTAATTGTATAACATTTATAAGCATTTGCATAATTAACTATATATTTAAGAATAGTAATAATATACCAATATGGATACAGATATCACACAAAACAAAACAGGATATGCCCACCGGTGTGCTTGTACTTGTCATTCTGCGC
>NC_049984.1:25965337-26005061 GCF_000003815.2 Branchiostoma floridae | reverse complement strand
AAAAAAGAAGTGAACTAAGAGACGGGGAGAGGCAGTAGCTAAAACACAAAAACTCTGGTTGGAACATGCTTATGTCTGTTTATGACACATATTGCAGAGAGTGGATTTCAACAAAAATTCACTGACCACATCCATGTAGTTCAAAATCAATAAGGTTTGATCCTGAAGAAAGTGACAGTATTTGTGGAAAATTTTATCCGTGAGTACCTTTGTGTTGCGAGAAAGTTTAGCATTGTACTAAGATGACTACAAACACAGAATGAGATTACCTTCCATGCTAAGTACATGTACATGTGCCTCTCCGCCTACAGTGCACATATCAAGAGTCATTTTGACTACCCCATGAATCTGGGAATCTGAAAAGCAGCCTATGTGAGATACTATGAAGAAATACAAGTTTGTGCACAATCTGATAAGCTAAAACTCAGGAAATATAAACAAACCTCTGCATTCCCCTCACAGGTCTGTACTGCCCACCAAAGATGGTTGCAGATTGATTTGAGCCACTGTAGCAGTTCTGCGCAGTTTCTTCCTTTGGCCTTATCGAAAATCTTCTTTTTCACATTTTTACAGACGTGGAAGATGTCAAATTGATGTTCGATCTCTTTGTACACCTTCCTCATAAGGGCACCAGCTCCCCTGTGCCTGTCTGTTGTGAGACACTGAACCTCCATATCCTCTCCTTCCGGGTCTGTCAAGAACGCGAGACATCGATCCAGGCCTTCCTTCTCCATGGCCTGGGAGGTTCCCGTTTCAGTCACCTGGATGAGTTCCATGGCTAAGATGAGACCGGTGGTTTCCTCCATAAGAGTGTAAGACATATACTTGGCGTTGTGGCCCGGGCTATCGCATCTTCCATCCCCGATTATATCTATAGGCGCACCCCTGCACAAGTCGAGTGCCATGTTTTGCTGGCTAAGGTAATGTTCATTCACTACTGGAATGGCGAATGTTCGCTGGATGCTGTGGAAGTGTTGTTCGCTGAAAAACTGGAGCTGTAGACAGTCCGCAAAGTCAATGAATTTCGATACGGACCCGCCAGTGAAGAGGATGGCAGATGGAATGAGCAGGTTCCCACGAGCTCTTCCCTTATCATAGGGTTGTGACTGCCATGTCCCAGTGTGGTTGTTTTCGCACGTGTACGTGATAGAAACGGCACAACCTCTGGTTTTTGTATCCAGTAGTGTTTGACCACCGCATGAAGGACATTTCTGGAAAAGTTCTTTCAGCTGCTCACCAAAAACGATAAACCTTCTTCCTTCTAGGAGGCATTCTTCATCTACAAGCTCACATTCAGATTCAGATTCCGATTCAGAGCCGGGACGGTAGGACAGGTCTCTTTTCTTTACTGGGGTTGAGCACGTGGAAGATGGTGTGAATGACATGTCCAGGTCCATGAGATGGCTTGCCTTTACTGGGGTTGAGTGGAGAAGTGGTTGATTCGGGTTTGACTGTTGAACTGTCTGGGATTTGTGTGCCTTGACTGGGTTTGACTGTCCACCTATGCTGTTGTCTTCGCCTGTCTGTGTCGCCACATCCTTTTTTCCTGGCACAGGATCGGAAATATCCATCCACAGATCAGGGTTGATAGAAGAACTGCTTGGTGGAATGCCGCTGTCGTTGCTGATTGGACTGGCGAATAGAAGGTTGTCTGAAAGCTGGCTGTATGGTGTAGATGGGCTTGTTGATGGATTAGGGCTGAAAAGGGCAGTGCGTGGCAGAGTTCTACTACTCCTACTGGGGCTGGTTGACAGAGCAGGGTCAGGGGCTGGGCTGGGCACAGCACTGCAGCTAGGCACGGGGTCACAAAATTCCTGAAAACAATAAGACGGATATATGTAAATTACAAATAGAAGTAGAGTATTCAATTCTTTGACAGTATTTTATATGAAAAATCACTTTCAGGAACAGGGACATGATTTCCAATCTCGTGAATTTACTTATAATTATACCATGATGATAAGGATATGGAATGCAACACAACCACAACATGACCAATTTGTAGCCATAATAACAACAATGACATAACGTAACAATAGTACATTATCAGTACATACTTTCTCTGCTGCCAATCTTCCCCCAGGGAACCTTTTGCGCAGGTGCTTGCCGACATGACTTCGGACGGCTGATTCTGAAAGTGACCAAAGTAAAATATGGAATGTTAGTGTGAGTGGAATGCTGTAATAAACAGTCTCTGAACTGCAATCTAAGTTGATACATGGAGAGAAAACTGGCAAAACTTGCTCAAGTAAATGCAATAGAGTGTAGTCAATGAAATTACAGTAGGGAAATAACAGATATTTTGCAACCGTGAGGCTACTGCCAGCAGACTTCCAACCGCCTTCTACACAAGTCAACTGGGTTAGGGGAATATCAAGAATCAGTACTGGTTTTCTATAACAGTATAAGCAAGTCAGTCAACAGTCAAACAGACTGTTGTTACTAACCCGTTCGTGGAGTTGAAGTTCCTCCGTGCTGCTCTACATACTCTACTGCCTTTCTCCAGAAGGGAGACGCACATTTCATCATAGGCCAGGCCTGGGATGCTCTGGGATCCCAACATCCCTCACAGGTCAGGGAGCAGAACTGGATAAGGGCTCTGGTCTCTTTGTTTGTCCATGCGTCAATACGCCGTTTCTTCTGGCTTTTGACAATTTTCTGAAGTTGAAAATACATTTTACTGTAAGTCTTTTTGTGACCATACACTGACATAATACATTTGTAGTGAATTGTATGGTAAATTACAATATATGGGTCAACAACAAAATGTTTTACCTGACTTGATGCTCAGAAATTATTAACTTTTCTAACTAAAATAAAATATAGTACAGGAAACAGCAACATTACGTTACATCTACAACTTATTTGCATTACTGTAGTTTGTTACTAGTCTTTATTTCAACATCTCAGTCAATCATTGTTTCTCATATTTGTACGTGATGATTGTTTTAATGAGGAAAAACGGACTATGTACCGTCTTGTCAGGACTCTTTCCAGATGACCGCAACAATCGCTCCATGTCTGTAAAAGGATTTAAAAAAAAATGAAATGTAAGAATGATGATTGACATCTCAGTGTACCAATGCATGTAAACGCTAGATACACTTCAAATCAGCGTAAGTATTTTAGGTTAAAACGACATGTGGCCTAATGTTGAGAGAACAAAAAATGATGATTTCCCGAAAGTAACTGAAATTATCCCGTGAAATTATGTGGCGGTTTCGGCATGCGGTAAGAGGCGATCAAAACAAAAACAACAAAAATGGCGGGAGCCCCTTTCACGGGGCATTTTCTTACGTCATCAGCCAGTTCACTTTATCGTGAAATTTTTCGGTATAAATGACAGACAATGTTCAAAACAAAAAGATGGAATGTTGGTTAGATATCAACGAATACAAAACGGGATGATTTTTTAGCATCACCGTTGGAATTATTTCTGTAACGTAGATTTTGTCGATCAAAACAGAGGCACGCACATGACACGGAGGCGGCATGAATAAACATGCCCGACCTCTCCAAAGTTTCCGTGAATTATTTGGCGGCATAAACGAGGATCGAAAAGCACACCAACATGTCCGATTATCTAAGAATAATACAAGGTAACTCACTTCAAGTGCGATTCCCCGAAATTTACAAGGATTATCCCGTTTTTTGTGGCGACTTAGGCATGCCACAAGAGGCGATCAAAACAACAACAAAAAATGGCGGGAGTCCCTTCCACGGGACATTACTTACGTCAGCCCAAGCCAGTTCACTTTATCGCGAAATTTTTCGGTATAAATGACAGACAATGTTCAAAACAAAAAGGTGGAATGTTGGTAAGATAACAAAGAATACAAAACGGGATGATTTTTTAGCATCAGCTTTGGAATTATTTCTGTAACGTAGATTTTGTCGATCAAAACAGAGGCACGCACATGGCACGGAGGCGGCATATATAAACATGCCCGACCTCTCCAAAGTTTCCGTGAATTATTTGGCGGCATAAACGAGGATCGAAAAGCACACCAACATGTCCGATTATCTAAGAATAATACAAGGTAACTCACTTCAAGTGCGATTCCCCGAAATTTACAAGGATTATCCCGTTTTTTTGTGGCGACTTCGGCATGCGACAAGAGGCGATCAAAACAACAACAAAAAATGGCGGGAGTCCCTTCCACGGGACATTACTTACGTCAGCCCAAGCCAGTTCACTTTATCGCGAAAATTTTCGGTATAAATGACAGACAATGTTCAAAACAAAAAGGTGGAATGTTGGTAAGATATCAAAGAATACAAAACGGGATGATTTTTTAGCATCACCTTTGGAATTATTTCTGTAACGTAGATTTTGTCGATCAAAACAGTGGCACGCACATGGCACGGAGGCGGCATGAATAAACATGCCCGACCTCTCAAAAGTTTCCGTGAATTATTTGGCGGCATAAATGAGGATCGAAAAGCACACCAACATGTCCAATTATCTAAGAATAATACAAGGTAACTCACTTCAAGTGCGATTCCCCGAAATTTACAAGGATTATCCCGTTTTTTGTGGCGACTTCGGCATGCAGTAAGACAAGAGGCGATCAAAACATAAACAACAAAAATGGCGGGAGTCCCATTCACGGGGCATTTTCTTGCGTACGGCCACTTCACTTCATCGTAAAAATTTTCGGTATAAATGAGGGGAGATGTTCAAAACAAAAAGGTGGAACGTTTGTTAGATATCAAAGAATACAAAACGGGATGATTTTTTAACATCACCCCTGGAATTATTTTTTTAACGTAACTTTTTGTGGGCCAGAGAAGCAACATCGTAGACATAAACAAACATGCACGGCCCGAGATAATTGTATTCATGCCGATAAAAATAGCATTGCAGCCCCCTGTTAGATCTCAACATCCTTCAAAACGTATATAAAATTCACTGTAAGATGCATACCTTGGTAAGCCTTTTCGTTGTTCTTGAAAAGGGCACAAAAGTTGAAGTCCTCTTCCCTCGTCAAGGCAGCGTCTTGAAGCGCGCCATTCAGGTAGCGCTATGCATTCTGGGATTGTTTAGAGGGCACTAAGGGGATTTTTTCCTGGATCCGATCAATTTCAGAGTTGGCGCATAATGGGTCTATTATAGTATATTGTCAAGTTATATACATTTTTCACTTTCTAAAATCAATATTTGTCGGAAAATAGCACTCCCATCCCCACTTTAGGACTCCTTTAAAGACAGGTACACCTGGCGACATAACAGTGTCCTTAGGGAACTGGTCACCACCCTCAAAGTGTGGCACGCCAAAGCAAACCCACAGACCATAATCAGGTGCGATCTGAGCCAGGACTTCATCGATGGGGGAACGCACACAACAGTCCCTCCAGACATCCTGCCGACTTCACTGGTACCAGACATCACCATTCAGGATCCTGTAAAACAAACACTGAACTTGGTTGAACTTACCGTCCCATTTGATCAGAATGCACAGCATGCCGAGGACAGAAAAATGGCCAAATACGAATGTCTGATCAATGAAATAAACTCGCACAGTAGTTACAGGGCTAGCCTTGTTACAGTTGAAGTAGGGAGCAGAGGTTGGATTAACGGCGAGAACACTGCAAAGCTGAAGTCACTCTGTCCGGTCAGCTACAAAGACCGTGAAGTGAGACATCTTAAAAGTAGACTGGGAAAGTGCGCACTCTGTGCATCCTATGCTATCTACTTTGCCCGAAACACACCTACTTGGGACTGTACGTCAGGACTGTTTATCTACAGAAACTAGTTTGTATCTGGGTCTAAATTTTATGATGTATCTGGGCCAAAAAATGTTATGAAATGCGACGTTAATGTTTTTAAACGATTTTAATTTGTCACTGTACTTCTTTTTAATACCTTGCGCCCTCCTGGAGAACAGATCTAGACAAAGGGCTGTCCTAGGTTTTTAGCTTGTAATATTTACATGTATGTATTCATCTTGTGTGTAATAAAGATGATTTTTAACCCCCCATGAAATTGATCCAAATAAATCGATGCGTAATCAGGCGACTAACCATACAGTGCTTCGAAGGCCTTGCAAAAGACATCGAGCCGTTTTTCCGCAGCATCTAGCTGATCGGGGCTGATGTTGTCGCTGATCAGCGCGGACACCAGCAGCAGTCAAATCAATATTTTGGTTTTTGCTTACCATAAATCTGTCATCCAGAACGTCCCTATATGCATAGATGACAGGTATCTTGGATTCAGTGTTCTTCACATTCAGACAGTCGAAAAACCTGTCCTTCATCAGGACAAATTTTCTTGTAGACATTGTGTTTGGCGATCCTGCATGGTGAGGCCATGGTATACTGTCTAACTAAGGACCTGTTACAACATATAAGAAAATACAAGAAGAGCATGGAAAAATATTTTCTAAATTACACTTTACTTCTATAGTACTCTTCTACACTATGAATATTTAGGGAACTTGTAACATCCAGGGAAAAACTGCCTCACCCTCAAGTTTGCCAATTGTCAGTGTTGGTTGCCATTATAATATTGACTTAGAAGAAACAGCAATGTGAATTCCCAAATGTTTGACATTAAACAATGTTAAGAAGAGAATAAATCAATATAACTGGATAACACTTAGACAAAACCTTATAGCTTCCCACCACAATAGCTTAATTGCATCGAAGACCCACTTATGTCGTACATGAAATTTGTGATAATTATCTACTGTCCCCGTATTAATATCATTCACACCTGTACAGCAAGATTCACTCTCATCCTTAAGAATTGCGTGAGGAACACATGGTCATGTGTGAGATTTGGTAACATCCTCAACCCCACCGTTTCTCTGTCGAGCCCCAAGTCCCACTCATACGGCTTTATGATGTGCTGCCAGCTAATGCAGCATTGGAAAAATGCTATTCAGACAAAGCTAGTCATACAAGCAACATTAAAAAAAAAGTAAAAAAGCAAATATATCATATGCATCAATCAATGCAGAGAAAATCTAGTTAACAAAACATACCCGTAAATGTCTGGTTTTGCTGTGGGCAACAGAGTTTTCAAAGCTGTTCCTTGATCTGCTTGTCTGCTTGATCGAAAGGATCTTCTCTTCCTGTGGCAGAGATTCATGTCATGCCTGACAGTCATGCAGATTTAGCACTCATCGGGTCGTCTTTGCTACCGACTTATGCATTTGTGAAAGTTGTTTTCGGTTGTTTTTGGTTGTTTTCGGTATTTAGTGAGACCTATCAAACATACTATTTTAGCAAATTCGACACTTTTTCTTTGTTACCATTGAATTCTAGGCTGATGGTTACAACAGAAAAGAATGAATATCTATGTATAGATCAGAAAAAATGGCATAAACATTGACATTAACCGCACACAGGTTAATAAAACTTCGCCCTCTGGACAGCAGTGCCACAGGTGTTGAACCATTCTCTCTCTGGGCACATCATCTGTGCAGCGTACACAAGGCTCTTGAACTTTCTCACAGTTTGCGAAGTGCTCATGGAGTTCCTGCTCTTCCATCTCTTTGTAGCAACTGCCACACCTCATCTAGTAGGGACAGTTAGAAACACAAAATATGGTTTGGCATGCCATATCTGTTTTTTACGAGGTGGTTAAAACAAGAGCTTCTGAAAAAAGCTAGTCTTTCGCTTACTTATATTGTGTAGGTAAAAATGTTTGGCATAGTTTGGTCAAGCGTGGGTGCCAAGTCTGCAACGTTGGCAGCTCTGGCACAGTTTGGTCAAGTGCTAGGTTATATAACTGTTTAGTAAGGTAGTGGTTCTCACAGAGTATATTTTACTTGAACTGTATAATAACACAACTGCATGAATGATGTTAACTTTATTCGGATTGTTTCGCTGTTAAGAACGGCTCTGTTACAGTACAACAGGGTTTTATGAAAGTGCACTGTAGTAATCAAATTTATCAGTAGATGTGTCCTGAATTTCTGCAAGAACAAACAAAGTATTGTCACCATAAACAACATAAAATATTAACATGGCATATACAGTAATGGAAATATTTTTTTTTAATGGCAAGATCATGTGAAAGGTAGATATTTTAAACTAAAACAGGTCCGTGGTATGTTTACTGGAACGTTTCGTTTCTTTTAGTAACGCAATTATGCTTTTACTTGACGGAGTCGTGACGTCACGCGTCAGACGTCGAGCTCGGTCAGAATCTTCCCTTTCGAAATTATAAATTAAATGTGGGTAATTCTATTTTCAACGCATCCGAGGGCTACTATTTTGCTGAAAGAAGTTTGTTACACGAAAATAGCCTGAAATTTCTTAGAGTAAGAAATTTCCGAATACGCCCCCCTCCCACACCATGTCAGATGCGGCGCACGCATCTTACACAATTCTAGATTTTGCAGCGGTGATTTTCCATAAAACAAAGTAAATCACATGTCAAACTGTTCTCTACAATGTCTGTTTTATTATAACCAAACAGCGAACATGTTAGTTTATAAATTGTATACAATCTTACGAAGAAATCCTCACCGTTCACATCCGTCTCTGCAAATTCCTGCTTATAAGCCATGCAGAAACCAAGCAGCACATTCATGGTAGGCCGATACGTATGTCATAACGTTACATACCGTCGAATCTGCAGGGTAGAATATCTCGCTAGCACGATATGGCATGGACCGCAAACCAAGCAGCACATTCATGGTAGGCCGATACGTATGTCATAACGTTACATACCGTCGAATCTGCAGGGTAGAATATCTCGCTAGCACGGTATGGCATGGTCGACCCGGACGGACGGACGGACAGACAGACGGACAGAAATCTAATATCGGTCTGATTGCCTTTCGCCGCGGAAGCGCGGCGAAAGACAAAAATTATGTAACTGGTCCTATAACAGGCTATTTTTCATCGAATGAGTTGACATTTGGCACAAAGGTAAAGGCATATATCATCTTGAGTTTGAAATATGTACCATGGCATAACTGAAGACATAAGCAACAAGAAGGCAATTAGCAAACCTAAACATGTTTAACATGTAGTGTTGCAATGGATATTGCCTTCCTGCAGGGGCAGACGTTTTCGTGATCAGCAAGGAGAATGCACGGACCCTTCCATTTGCATGGCTGTTCCGCTAAGAATTTAAACCATATACATTGGTATATCATATCTATGAACACAGAATAGCAGAATTGATTTACAAGTTAGAGAAAGGCACGAGTAGTGCATTCTCTAACAGAGCAGGTTAGGGCTATAAAGGGACCTTACACGGAGTAAATAACTCTAATGTAAACTTGTTCATGATACTAAAAATATCAGACGGTAATCATGAAACTTCTTTAATATCCTTTCATGTAGTAATTATGAAGAACATTCCAGCATACGTCACTCCGATCCAAGAAAAGAAATACTGTATTAGTCATGCTTCTGCATGACAAATTTCTTCTTATGCACCTACCTCCATTCGTGCACCGCAGCTCCGTTTCTCCAAGGAACTTGTTCACTAGTCGGAGCTCCCTCACCCTACTGTTGTCGATCCTTGTGCGGCATGCTGGGCACGTGGTGTGGCCAGCTCTAAGCTGCACCTGTTGTTGCAGCCACGTATCCAGACAGGCTCTGCAGAAGGGGTGACAGTCGTGACACGCAACGCCGTCATTTAAAACACCATAGCTGTATAGGAAAAGGTGATGATACATTATTACCTTGACCTGTACTTTGCTTGTTAGAAAGCAAAAACGTACAATAAAGGTCTTCATTCATTTATTCATTAACACGACAGAAAATTATGGCCATATATATCTAGATATCTCAGTGTATTATTTTTAAAGTTAAGGGGCTCCCTGAATTGCGATGTCTTCAAAGGGTTCAATGGGTCAAACAGATCTTTCTTATGTAGCGTATCACATTTCTAAAAAACATTTTATTTCTCAAAGAGTACGCTCGCGATTGTTAACCCCCTGATAAGTCTGGTTGAAATACCGGTGTTGAAGAAACGCCCAAATTGTTAAAAAATACTTTTTCTGGAACATTTGTGGGCACTCGTACACACTGTGCTAATTACCTGGGGGATTAGGAAGGATTAAGACACAAAAACCCAATGTCATAATAGTAACCAAATTTCTTTAACTCGAAAACAGAACTAGATGTTCAGAAAATAACAAGGGCAATATTTTACATAAACTCTAACAGTAACAGTGGCCGCGCCGACAAACGTAACAGAACAGTAGTGATTATCTCTACTGGAAAACAGTGAATCACATCGACTACAGAAAATAACACGGATGGTGCCACAGAAACAAAACAGCTTGATTCTCTCTACCAACATGTGTAGCACTTCGTGGTTTCACTGATGCCATAAAGCACCATGAACAAATTCCATTGATCAATAAATTCTCTTTCACTTTATTTTAAACCAAGAGAGGTACTCTGACACAATTTATAATGTGATATTCTAAATATAAAATGTACTTGATTCATCTTGAGAAAAATTAGGGAGGTTGGAAAAATTTTCGAGGTAGTGGCCATGTTCTAAAACAGAAAACGGACTCGGGCTTCGGGATAGGAGTCGCTCCTATAAAAATACCGGAATAGCTCCCCCACACGGGGGTTAAAGAAACCCCTTGTGTGCGGAGCTACCCTTATCCCCAAATAAGCCGGGCCTTGTCCTGTGTTCTAACTGTTACATAAACAAAACTCTCTCCCTTATCAAATCATACACTTGAAGGTAGAAGTGATCGCCTCCTGTAATCTCTTCAAATCCTCACTGACACCTTGTCGCTCAGTCAGGCTTTCTGTTATCATCCAGAAATTATACTACGAAATGGCAGATTCTATCAAATTTAGAGAAATGATGCATAACTCTGCACTGCTCCACTTTGGTACACATTAATCATTGCTTAGCCTCCAATGATCTCCATTGTGTACTTTATTGAGACAATACCTCGTAATCATCATCCGTGTCTTCATCGACAACCATCGCCTCCTCGTCACTTCCATCTTCAACAGTCATCGCTTCTTCATTACTCCTGCCTCCCTCATCCATCGCCCCACCACATGATTCGCTGTGAACAGCGAGCCCTAGTCTCGAGAAAGGCATTGCTCCCACCAACTTCGGCCATAGGTACACCCTCCGCTCCCCAGGCACCTAACCCACTACCTTCAGCCATAGGTACACCCTCGGCTTCCCAGGCACCTAACCCACTACCTTCAGCCATAGGTACACCCTCGGCTTCCCAGGCACCTAACCCACCAACTTCAGCAATAGGTACACCCTCGGCTCCCCAGGCACCTAACCCACTACCTTCAGCCATAGGTACACCCTCGGCTTCCCAGGCACCTAACCCACTACCTTCAACCATAGGTACACTCTCGGCTCCCCAGGCACCTAACCCACTATCTTCAGCCACAGGTACACCCTCGGCTTCCCAGGCACCTAACCCACCAACTTCAGCCATAGGTACACCCTCGGCTTCCCAGGCACCTAACCCACTATCTTCAGCCATAGGTACACCCTCGGCTTCCCAGGCACCTAACCCACTACCTTCAACCATAGGTACAACCCTCGGCTCCCCAGGCACCTAACCCACTATCTTCAGCCACAGGTACACCCTCGGCTTCCCAGGCACCTAACCCACCAACTTCAGCCATAGGTACACCCTCGGCTCCCCAGGCACCTAACCCACTATCTTCAGCCACAGGTACACCCTCGGCTCCCCGGGCACCTAACCCACTATCTTCAGCTATAGATACACCCTCGGCTCCCCGATCAACTAACCCACCAACTTCAGCAATAGGTACACCCTCGACTCCCTGGGCACCTAACCCACCATGTACCGGGATTAGACGGAATGCAGTTTGAATGCTTGTTTGGGCTATGTAGCACCCACGGACCAACGTGTTCATGTTGCATCTGTAAATGCGACATGTAGCCGAAATAAGTCGTTCCCCTTTTTTTTCGCTATGTCATCGGGCAAACCACAGAAGAGGTTCATGTGAACCTCCGTAACATGTAGGGCGTCAGGGGTCCTCCCTCAGAATTTCCTGGATGGCCATTCTTGTGTGATCCCCTCCCAGAAATTCAAACCAAAGTATAAATTGCGTAATACTAGAGACACAGCTCCGGGGGGATATGAACTCTGTCTCTGCCATGATGAAGTTTCAGGACCACGGTAATACTCGGAGTCAGATTCACATGGTATGCACACTCAATTTATAAGTTATTTCTAATATATAAACTCCTTTAAACTTTTTTCTTGCTGAAATGTAGATATTGCATCTTAACATATTAGCGAATTATATTCACCTGCCCTGGATATTCACTTGAAATTAATTGACAACATCAGTCTATTTTATTGTCTCTTTTAATGTCTTTCGTCAACACTAGAAAATACACAAGATATTAGAAAATACACAAAATGACAGTAGAAAACTGAAACACAAAAATCCATGTATTTCATTATGATGTATACAATATATAATGTTAATTGTTGTTGTTGTATAGTTGTATTCATTATTTGACTTGTATGAAAAATTATTGTTGCAAGTACATTACTCAACAATAACACATTTACTTCTTCTATATATTTCTGATAATGCTCATAATACACCATACAGACAAATCGTCACCACTTTCTTTGTTTATCTCTGACAATTTGACTACAGTACTGTACTCATTAATTCATGGATAGCTAAGTTATGGGATGCCCCAAGACTTGGCGCACATGTTCAAGTTGTTCATCGGTAACACGTTCGTCAACAATAAAAGGTCTGTTGTCAGGGAATAATGGATGCCTCCGCCTAAGACAATAGAGGTCACTGCGATAGTACCTGTTACCAGGTCCAGCAATCTGTTTTGTACCTCTTCTAAAATCACACTCCCAATGACGTATGAGGATAACCATTGGTGGTTGTATACTATCAAACTCCTTTCTACAGCCTGCACAGATTTTGGCTCTAAAATCCATGCGTCAGACCAATTCCCATTCAGCATTACTAGCCAGCCATGGCTTCGGACTCACAGAGGGTATATTTTGTGTTTTGCGTCTTGTCACAACTGCTGTATCTCTGTATGTCTTCATGCTCTTTCATGGCAACTAATGATACTTTTTTCTGTCAAAGTTAAGTTCCAGTTTTCATTGTCTGCACTTTTGTTCATACTACAGGACTTTTTCTTAGATTTATTGAAAGCACGGACGATTGGTTTATCGTTTGTGCCTGTATCCCTTTTCAGAATCTCCCCCATACAGTCTTCTAAGTTTTAGCAAGTGTATTTGCCACATTATCCAGACTGTCTTTACCGTCGTGTAAGCTCCAATGATGGACGTCTCGTACATTTTGCATGCAGCTGCACTTTTGCGATGGTTTTATTCTGACAGTGAACTTTCATTCATAGTCTTACAAGCTCGCAGTTGAAGTAAACTGTCAGCAGTATTGGTAATCCACATCTGGAAACGCTGTGCTGTTACATTCACAACTGTTGAATTATCCTTGATTTGAGCTCGTAATTATCGTCAACAACAAAAGTGATAGTTTTGTACGATGTACCTCGCTTCAGAAGAGCTTGACGAGGGTAGTGTTGCAAGTTTGAGTCGGTCTGATCTAGGCCCTGCCCTTGGGTGAGGTGAACAGGCGCCTGACGGATTCTTCCACCGCCGATGAGCTTTCGGCCTGCGGAGAATTTTTTTTTAGCACAGCCGTAGAAACATGCAGATGAAAAAAGTTTGCCTCAAGGTCTGGAACGACTGCGGGATGTGTTCTGATCTGGCGGGAGAAACGGTAAGGCCATCAGAGTCCTCGTGTGCTTGAATGCGCCTTCCCGCTGTTGATAGGCTGACTGAAGCTCTAGATTTTGGATCTTTCTAAACACCGCCTGGGCCCAATGAAATCAGACAGAAACAGAAATCAGAAACAAAATCAGAGTATGCACTGTCACTATCGCCGTCAGACAGTCGACAGCCATCTTCGTGCTGCTGCTGTGGTTGTCCATGGAAGGGCAGGCAGTTTGGTCAGGGCCCGAACCCTATCCTATGAGGAGAAGAGTCTGCAGGTAGTTGTTGGTTCGACTTTCAGCGTCCTCTTTCCCTCACCCTGGCGGGGTTTTGCTACGCTGTATTTGACGTATCTAGACGTAAGTCAGCCTCGTTAGCCTCGAGTTGCTTAGCACCCGCACAATGACAGGGACAACGTCCTCCGTGTCCTCCACTCAATGACCGTAAGTCATTTCTTGAGACCCCCAGCGAAGTGGGTGTTGGCTCCCCTAGTAACACATAGCAACGACCTTTGACCCAAAGTTACCCCATTGTTGACTAATTGCCCCCTCCCCACCCAGTGTGAAAACATCCCAAGAGGGGTTCCACCAAGCCAGGTGAGGTGTTACCTGGAACCCCCGGGTTGTGAAGGGTTGTTTCAGACGGTACTGTCTGGGAATGACAACATGATGTGTATTGAGCATTAACTGTTTCATATGTAGTACATTATAAAGTCACTGCTAGATTTTTACTCTGACCGTCTGCAAATATCTTAGAATATGTAAGTTACATTATTTCATCTGCATTGGGCAGATTTTAAGTGTTACCACCTCTTTCGTAGGTTTCTTTCTGCCAGTAGTACAGTCTGGTTTCCACTAAGCCCAAATACAAGTAGCTACGTAACCACTTTCATATAACGTTACTCCCCACCCCCTACCCCCACACACGGCCCTACTATAGCTGAGTCTCCATTTGCTGCTGTTTATAGAAGTAAAAGGAATTATTTTTGAGGTCATATTAGCATCAATGCTCCAGGCTTGAGTATTGTTAAAATAGCTCTCCAGAGAAAGCACCCACTTGCATTTGATTGGTTTAGCTTTGGAATCTGTATAAACCCACTAATTAAAATAATGTTAGACACCAAAACACATACAAGAATGTAGCCATGAGGTTTCCTCCAAACAAAGACTGCGGATATTTTCTTGTTTGCAAGTTACTGAGTTGGTACTTTGTTAACAGTATCCTAAATTTGTCTTGTTAAATTTGCAGTTCTTTGTGTCTTGATCAATTTGCCAAAGCAACTTTATACTTTAGGTATTTGCAATGATTATGTATACTATGTTGTATTTAGAAACCCATCATTTGTTTAAAAGTAACTTCAAATACTCGAATGCTGTTTGTTTATTGTTTGTCAAACCAAGCCAAGCCAAGCCAAGCTGTGTCTGGCACAGATACCTTGCCATGTAAAGGTGTGAACAATTCCCATTGTTCGCCTAGGAGAGCCTGGTGCGCTACTGTCAGGGGGTTGTGTAAACAAATTAATTGGCCATATTGTTCCTTTATCAAAACAAACGTGTCACATTTCATCCTTATAGTAGCCCAAACTTGAAATTTTGTCATCTTTTTTCTTTCGTAAAAGCGCTAGCTTATGCAATATTTTCATTTGTCACAAAAGACATGTATGGAAAGTACACATGTTGCACCTCAATGTTCAACCTGGCCCAGTATTGTTCCCTTTTCCAGTTACCTGTCAGGCTTGCATGAATATTGCAAATATGCCATTTTTCATAATATTTTGAACATATTAAAGAATATCTCGGTTAAGATTACACCAGTAAGTGTGGGACAGGCTGAATATTGTAGAATGCTCATTCCTGAATACATAGATACCATATTTGTGTCACAAATATGTTCCTGGGGCTAGCGCACGGAGCCTAAAAGTGATAAAATATAGCCGTGCTTATCATATTCATATTTTGATATCAATGAGCTTTAGGTGATATCTTTATGGTCTGACACCAACTTATGGGTATTGTCCTCCACTTCCTGTTGAAAATTCTGGAATATAGCAAGCCAAGAGCAATATATGGCACATCAAAGTTGGTGGGTCAGTTAATTAGGCAGGAGGGCCATGAAATGACTTACGGTCATTGAGCATCTCAGAATGCTGAGGTCAGGCCTCACTTGCCCATCACATTGCCTCATACTCTAAAACGTCAACCATGCACTTCGCCTTCACTGCCTCCTCGTCAGCAGCATCTGGGAGAATTTGGTCGTCAGACTCGTCACCCCTGTCTGGTGCAATTGCTGCTAACATCTCCTCTACACACTCCTTTTTCTTTCCTTTCCTCTCTTCACCTTTTTCCGCTGCTGCACTTTGTCTTTCCTTGACTGTGATGTGGCCGCCCTGACACACGGGTACAGACGCAGAACTTTCTGCAGCGCCCCTTCTAGTCTAGCCTGGGCAGCAGAAGCAGCGGCTTTTGCTTTCTCCAGCTTCTCAAGGTGTGCCACGTTGAACGCGTGCATGTGTAGCAACAAAAATTGTGGTCCACAGACTGGTTTAAATCTTGTCCAAGGGCATTCTAGTCCTAGTAGGAATATCACGCAGATGGAGGAGGCGCAGCGTCTGGACTACGTGTGAGATAACAGCAACCTGTTCTTGAATGTCCGGTCGAAGGACAGGTTTTTGTCGTGGCCTTTCAGCTCCTCTTCAAGCTTGCCTGCTTCCCTCCTGTACACGTTTGAGTTTTTCAATCCCCCACAGGATGATGTTCCTGTCTTGTTCCCCCTTCACTTGGAAACCATCCTTCAGGAACCTTCCAGCAGCCGCTGGGTTGTTGCTCTGAACAAAGTCAATCGCTTCTGTTAGTTTCTCAACCTTTTCCTTCCTCCCAAACTGCCGGTTCCTCTCACAACCGAAGGCACGCTTGAAAATCCCATCGTCCAGGCAGGTTGGGAAATACGCCTTGTAGAAGGTGGGCAGGATACATCATTCCATCAATAATGACACACCTGGGCGCCCCCGACATTGTTTCCCCTATGTAAAGTACAATTTTGAAAGTCAATAGAATGTGACCTCCCTGGGACTGCTTTAAAACATTCTTCATTAGTTTTCATATAGGTGTAAAGAGGTCCATCGGGCACCATGTGTACATGTGCATTGTTTTATATAATACAGCTTCGGATAGAAAGTGGTGTGTTTGAAAAGAGAAATTGTATCCTACTCCAAGTTTAAAGTTAATATTTTATTCTACCAGTCTTCTGGCTCTTCAATGGACAGGACTTTTGATATAGATAAACTTCCGTACCTTGTGGAATGAATTGCTTTCAGCGGACGAAGATGCGTCTGGCGTGGGCGCGCTTGTGCTGTCACTAGCTGGTCTGGTGTGGCTCACAGGCGAGCAGCCGCAATATGCACAAGCATATTTTTCACCTTCGTCAGGCTGAAACTCATCACATTGAGAACACTTGAGGCATGCACCTCTAAGTATCCCCCGTTTGTCCCTCATTTTGTTGAATAGAAATCGCACTGGCAGGTACACAATAGCCATCACCATCCGCAGGAACCTTTTGAGGCGCCGATCCTCCATGTACGCTCTTGTCAGGCCAACGTGGTTGCGGCGCCAGAGGCTTTGACAAAAGTGGAAGTGGCATCCGGAAATGGTTCGTGCGGAAACTCCGTTTCAGTGGCCGTCATGAGTCCATCACCACCCGCCAAGGTCGAAGGTGATGGCGGGACACTTTCCTCACTCAAGCCTTCACATGCTGGAAGATCTGATGGTAGGCCCCGATTGTCCTCAGGCAGCCCATGCACTGTGATGCTTCCATCCTTCTTGCCATACCATTGGTAGGGAAATCCTCCTCTGTCGCCTGTCACAGCTTCTCAAAATGGTTCATATTTTTGGTGTAAAAATGTAGCTCTGATGTTAATAATAATCTTTTGGTGGGAATTTTTGCCCTGTGACTATTTGGGCAAACTTGAGAAGAAGAACTACCGGTACATTTGTATGTCAACCTGCACAATAGACATTTTTGAGATCGGGCTGGTGTGTGGTATCCAGGCTAACCTAAATGTGACAAAACATCTGATTGAATGCTTTCCGCTTTGATATTTAAAAACAAAAAGAGTGGTGTCATGAAGAGAATTGATCATTAAAGGAAACTCACCGCTTAACTGTAGTCTCGCTGCTGGTCTTGTTTTCAGCTGTGTGACCTGACGTGCCTCCTGCAGCACCTCACGTCCGGAATCGGTCAAGCCCGTGTCAGTGTGGCCTCGTTGCCGGTAGTTGTCTCCAACCTGAGGGAAAACTATACTTTAGCAGTCTTGGACAATATATACTAATAGCGAATTCTATTACATATATTGGGTATGACATTTTATTATCAGCTGATTGTGGTTGTTCTTTCTAGACTATCCGGTCTTTCTACCACTTGAAATGTAGAAAACGTGAAGCAAATTGAGAAGCAAACAATTCAATTAATAACCTTTTTTTACAATTTAATCTAATCAAGAACCCCCCAATATGATCAGAGTCTTTGATGTGATTATGTCTCATCAACAATTCCGTGAAATTGATCTCAATAGATACTAGTTACATGATTTATGGAGTTACATGTAACTTGCCTTCAAGGTAGCAGAGTACAGTTTTCGGCCTATGAGGATTCCTATAGTTAAGGACCACAAGGTGACTGACATCGACGCGGATAAAACCATACCAGGGTGCACTTCTAAAGCGCGACAAGCTAATACGTTGAAGTCGAGGATATAACCTTCAAAATAACTGAAAAGCAAAAAAAGTTGTCGTTTTTTTAAAATTTCACGCAATCTTTGAAATGGGGTCATGCGGGGACATCCGGAATTGCAGCCGACTCACTGAGGCAGGCAGCTGTAAAGGTCACGCGCATTTATACACCAAACGAACAAACATCATAAACTTACACATACCACCTGAAAGTCGACTCCTTATACTACCATATAGCAAAGCTCATCCCCCGCTGTCTCTCACGTTGCAGTGTTTACAGGCGCTTCCAGATTTCGGCCGCACTACTTTTTTACCCCTACGTCACTGTACTCTGCGGCCTTATGGCACGTAACCACAACTTCCTTCTCTCTGGATTCTCTGGCAGTCTATAGAAAGATAGTCCTTTGTCCTTCTGTCTTGATGACTTACACACGCAGCAACGATCTTTGCGTCCTGAAACAAAATCATTCAATATTAAAGTAGCTTGCTTTCCGTGTGCAACGTTGAAGTCATTATCGTGGATTCTTTTCATGGAATCTTAAAATGATCTCCTTCAAAACTGTTATGGGTTCACTGACATGATTTGTACATATTGCTTTTATACATAATTATTATACATAATTTGTTACATGATTTTTAAGTGTGACTGAGGTACATTGTATGTAACTGTACGGGCAACCGACTTTTGATCTTGACCCTTGGTGAAGCGTAAACTTGCTTCTTCCTTGTCAGTCGAGGGCATAGGCCTGTATGCCTGCCCTTAGGATGTAAATCTCACACCTGGAGGAATCCCAGACATTCAGCATTTTCTCCACCTCCAGATCTACAACTGCTGAATCTGTGTCCGAACGAATTTTGGTTATAGGAATTCTGAACTGGAAGGGCTCTCTTTGAAGTTCCAGTTGATACCCCTGTACTGTTCGTAGGATCCACGGATCTTGTGTGGTGTGTTTCCAATTGTGTAGGAAAAAAACTGGTGCGGCCCGTAGGGGAGATTGGTGAAGTAGGTTGAACGAAATTGTAAGTACTGTGGGGGGGGGGGGGGCGCCCGTAGAGGTGGAGAATGTGGTGTTACTAACTTGACTCCTTGTTTAGCGGGGACCGAACGACGACTGAGCCTGTTTTTTTCTTGTTGTAGCTGCTTTTATCGTACTTTTTTTTTCTTGTAACGATCGAAGTGGCTCGAGTGCAAGTAGGATTTGTATCGCTGCGAATACTGTGGCTTCTGTCGCGGTCTACTGGCCGGCTTCTTGGGACCCGGTACGTCGTCCAACGCCTTCTTCGAAGCTTTTGTTTTGGTCACTTGGCTAACAAAGTCCGGGCCAAAGAGTGAATCTGACGTACGTACCTACCTCTGGTGCGAGAAGGAATTTCAGATACTTATCGAGCTTGGGGCAGCACGCTTGTCGTCGATGTAGCGACATGGAGAAACTGGCATTACCGAGTAGGTTGTAGCCGATCCCTTGAATTAATACACTCCTGCTCTTTCTGTTTCTTCTCCAAGTTGACCAACTCTCCAGAGACTCTGTACTAGAGTAAGTTTGGTATATACTAAATCAATAAAACTACAACTGTGCGTGTGAAAAAAAAAGACTTAGCGTCTTAGTTGCCCTTCTTTGGCTTATCCTTGTAGTGGCCACGCACGGTCTTAGCCTTGGTATTTATGGCTCCCTCTACTTAACTCCGGAACTTAGTGTCGTCCGCGCTCTTTTCCTCGTTGGGAAGTTGGGAAAATAATGTACTAGTATGTAGCGCTCTATTTCGGAAGTTGGGATGATAATTGTAAAACATGTATATAGCATGACTATGACTGTATATAGCGCTCAATTTGACAGGTCAGATTAATACACTATGGTGCTGAGAGGCTTAAAGGCAAAATAAACAAGAGATACAATTAAGCATAAAAGAGATACCTGTTCGTCAACTTCTTACCTGTATTACATTATGCTTCAATCAAGGGGCTGCAAGAAATAACATTTTCACTTCATATTAAGGAACTTGACTTACCTATGATAGCCTCCACCTTTATCTCATCCAGCAGCCCTAGTCCAGGATCCTTCCCTTTGGTGCTATTGTGCACAATTTCTTCTCGTGAAAAGACGTCATCGCCCAATGGCTCTCACCCTATCCAAAAGGGTTTTTTTGTCCGAGAGTGCCCGCTTCGTCGAGGCAAAGATTGAGAATCCCTGCCCAATGGGGACTGTAAGAATAAATATGGTCCAATCTTTCAAAATAGTGTCTGGCAAAAATTAATTCAGTGAAAATGTGTTTGCATTTTACTACAAAAGCATTATTTCTGCTGCAGGACCATGCATTGAATAATGCGGCCCACTAACAAACTTTGACAAGTTTTATTCAAATGCACAGGCTTGCATGATATCCTAGACATCCTGAATCGTTCTGAACATCACAAATGGTATCTCCGTAGTGTAATTACAATAAAAAAACAATACTAGGGCTCCAATTTATATAAAAAGTCACATATGCCATTAAAATATTAAAAATCTTAAATATCAGGTAAGTCGTGCGGCAGGACAATTATGTTCTTTATCTGTTACATGTAAAAGAATCTGTTA
This sequence comes from Branchiostoma floridae, assembly GCF_000003815.2. Taxonomy (NCBI): domain Eukaryota; kingdom Metazoa; phylum Chordata; class Leptocardii; order Amphioxiformes; family Branchiostomatidae; genus Branchiostoma; species Branchiostoma floridae. The sequence continues at coordinate 25,984,049 of NC_049984.1, read as the reverse complement.
CAGGTAAATACTGCACACATATCAAAACACAAAAACAACATGGAGTGGTGATCAGGGAAGAATATTGGTTTCAAAAAACCATTATGGTTTAATAGGTTCAACCAAGTATGGGATAGGTCAGGAACACTACGATCAACATGTAGGATTCAAATGAGGTCGTATCTTCTGTAAATGCCTCCAACAAAATCTTTCTTCTGCACAGTTCTGTTTCACAAAAGTTAATGGTATCAGAAAGTCTTCTGATAGCTCCAGCTCTGTATATCTCGCCTTGTATCTCTCCTTTCCTCTTCACGTGTTAAGACTTGTCCTTTGGGCTGTAGAACAGGACTGCTTTCGCCAGCCTTCCGTCCCGTCCGGCACGTCCTGATTCCTGCAACCAAGGTGAATGACAAACCTTACGTCGGGTTTTTCAATCCCTGCCCCTGCCGCCTTTGTTGCTACTAGCACATCCTTTAGGCCTCTCTGCTAGTCCAACTTGTCTTCCCTCCCTCTCATTCTGTCCTGTCCCTATGCCATGGTACTTGACTTACCCCGTTTTCTGCAGGCGGTAGTGGATGTCCTTATAATCGCCTACTGTCTGGCAATAAATGATGCCGCACTGTTCCTTGTTTTGGAACCGCGTCACAGACCTGGCCATGGCACACCTCCCTCGCCTTCCCCTTTAACCTTACACAATACTGAATATTTTTCCTGTCCGCTGAGCCTTTAGGATCTCCTGTCCCGCTGGTTGACGAGATTTATAAACTCCTGTCCACAGTATGTTGGGATAGCATTTAACAAAAATATAAAGTACCTTGGGCCAACAATAGGCTGGAAGAGCTCACAGCCAGCTACATCAACTACTTCTGTCGCAAGACAGTATGCCTTGAAGTATTTCCCTTCTGCGATTTCTTTCTTTGATTCCGTACATAGAAGCTTGTCCGTTTCATAGACATGTTTTTTGGTCCGACCATTGGTCTCCTCCCGATAGATGTCGGCTGACTTTCACCCTGCAGATACATGGAGGTGACTTTTGTCACATTATACAATTTATGCATGCTGCATGTGAGGTTCATGACTCCGGACAACTCTTGCCGTTCTGCTGCTGGTTTGTCATTCCAATCTGGGGTTTACTTCAGTTCCTCCACTGTAGTTCTTCCCCTGAGCTATATTTGACCCTTACAACTACCTTTTTCAGTGTTGGATCAGATTGACAGGAATAGGATTTCCTTCTTAATGTTACCCCTTCCTTTGGAGAATTTGCGTTTGCCACATACCCATTCCCAGCCACACATGGCATCTACATGTGCATCTTCGGATTTTACATGGTAGTTTGCAGACATGTCTATCAAAAAAGAGATAAGAAATTTTTGTCACTTTCAACTTTGTACTGTGCATCTTCATTTCTGGTGAAAGCAGAATGTCCAGCAGTTCATTGTTTGTTACACCTGTTGTCCTTCCGTGGAAGATTGCATTGTTTCCCACGCGGCAATGGTGTTCTTACTTCTTAATGAAGCTTACATAACACAGGTTCCTGGATATTTCCAGATATTGAGTGACTTCTCCTTTCTTTGGATGCTGCATCGATGTTTCTGTCTCCTCACTTGACAGTTCTTCTTCAGATGGGAAACGGTCTGAACCCTCAAACTCTAACTCTCATATTAATAAGCAACGTCCCTGTTGGCTTCTCTAATTAGCTGGAGATTATTTTCTTTGAATTTGTCCTTGCCGTATGTTTCTTGCTTTACTTCTTCCTTTTGAATACTTCTGTGATTATATGATATAGTCCTCCGGGACCTTACGATTTCGGAAAGCACCCTTCAGCATATCCCAATGCATGCATGTCACCCGGCATTTCTGATGTCCAATTAAAGGCCACTTCGTCGCTAAGTCGACACTACAGGTGGTTCTTGTTCGTATTGTTCGTTAGCCCATCTCCCACAGTCACATTTAGGGCATTCTTTCGATGAAATTTCTTCTTCTCCCACCTGCACTTGCTCCATCTGACTGATCAGACTGTCCACATTACTCATCACTTCCTCACCTTGGTTGGCAAACTGCATGTACCGGTACAGGTTAACATCTTCTCCAGGTGGTGGTAGGGACCTCTCCACATTGTGAAGTTAGTCATTGTGCCCCATTCTCCTGGCAAGGGCAAGTGGAGAAAGAAAATGTAGGAAGGTGGGTCCATCCACAGACACTGCCTGTGTTTCAGACAGACACTTTTTCATGTCACAAACATGTCTTAATACAGCAAGACATAGGGGAGCAGCCCCACACCCTTCCTCACAGTCTACATCTACTCCTGTAGCCAATAGGTGGTGCAACAGGCTTACATCTCATAACTCTGCCACAACATGTACAATGTGCAGGCCTACATGATCTCTTATCTTACACCGACTATCTTTTTAATGTAATACATATCTTCTGAACTTTTCTATATCTTCTGCATTCCCTGCCCTTTTTGCACTGGCCAGCTTTTCTTGCATTTCTGCCACTACTCTTCCCATCTTCTCTTCCTCCTCCTTCCATCTTCTTCTCAAGGAACTCAGATGTTTGGAAATTGCTGTTGCATCATCCCCATTCTCCCGTTGTTCCTCAAAGTCAACAGGGATCTCTTCTTCTTCATCCAAGGGATCCGTTGAAATACTGTTCATAATGACAGCTTGATCTACCCTATGTTGCTATATGCTTTTGTTGAATTCGAACCTCTTCCGAGCTACCGAAATGTCAAACTGTATATTGTTCTCATCAAACGGAAGGTACTTGTCACTCCTTTTGACGGGAATGTTAAAATTCCTTGCCAAATTCCTCGTTTATGCAGGCCGTACATGTTAGCGTGGCTTCGTTTTCTGTTGACAACGGAAGTACAAGAATGCCTGTTGGGAGGATTTGCAGATCTTTGTCGAATTGTGTAGGTTTGAGAGTTTTTGAGGTCTTGTTTGGATAGCCAAGATTTCTGTTGTGCCGTGGTTTTGTCAGTCTGGTCTCTTGATAGACTGTCTTCTAGCCAGATCAGTCTGTATGGTGCTATACTTTGAATCTTTACACCAAAAGTTTGGAATGTTAACGTGATTCTGTATTCGAGCCACTTTTTTTAAATAAGTGCTTTCCTTCAAACCTCATACACCATATGCGAATTAAGGGTCCGAAAAGAATCATCATAGTAGGGATATGTACGAGATAGTATTGGTTTCGGAGATTATCTGCTTGGATTTTAAATGAGAAATGTGCCACATTTTGGATGTTTGTACACCAGAAATGCTTCAGTCGTTTTCGATATTTGTGATGATATTCACAGTCTATTTCCTGTGTGACAAGCCTCCAAGGGTCTAGGTCTGTCCAAGTTCAGTTTCAGTTCCGTCATCCGTCCGGTGACACTGAAGTTCCTCCAGGCGGCTCTGTCACGCATGGCAGACAGGAGGTCACCGTCTTGGAGGCCAACATCCTCCTCAATTACCCTCTTAAGAGTCAGGGATGGCCGGCCGCGTCTTCTCTTGTCGTCAGGCCGCCAGAGCAGAACCCTTCCGGCCATCTCGTCGTGACGCATCACGTGACCAGCAAGGGCCAGGCGTCGGTCGCGGATGACTCTGGTTATCCGTGGCAGGCCATTGTAGAGTTCTGTGTTGGTGGTATGACTCTTCCAGTCAACATTCAAGGTGGCACGAAGGAGCCGGGTATAGTTCCCGTCAAGTTTCTTGTAAAGGGTTTTTGTTAGGGACCATGAATCTGACCCGTAGAGCAGGATGGACTCAACACTCGATCTGAAGACTTTGATCTTGGTGGCATTTTGAATTGGAGCCTTCCACACCTTTCTGAGGGAATGGGATGCTCCCCACGCTAGCCCAATTCGGTGACTGACATCATAGGCTGTATTGGAGAAGCTGCCAAGATACTTGAAGTCGCTGACTTGCTCTATGACAGTTCCATCTCTTGCTTTTAAGACCTGGGGGTCAACAGGAGGGTTTATGTGCATGACCATGGTCTTAGACGAATTTAGGAGTAGACCAATCTCCTGGGTTGCAGACTCTACACGGTGTAGAAAGTCTTGCGCGGCACGGATTGTGTCTTCAAGCAGGCAGATGTCGTCCGCAAAGTCCAAGTCTGGCAGAACAACTGCTGGGTGTCGGGAGCTCTGTCTTCTCCTCAGAGTAAGGCCGTCGTTGGTATTGACAGCCTTACGCAGTGCATAATCCAATGCAACGATGAAGAGAAATGGGGCAAGGGGATCACCCTGCAGGACACCAGTATTGATGTTGAAGGTGTCTGTTTCACCTTCAGGGGTGAGAACAGTAGCGATGGTGTTGGCGTACATTACCCTGATGGCGTCGACTATAGGCGCGGACACACCATAAGCCGCAAGGATGTTGAACATTGTGGTACGGTTAATCGAATCAAACGCCTTTTTGAAGTCGATGAAAATGAGCACTGCCTCTTTTTGATGGTTATGTACCTCCTCAACAATTCGGCGTAGAGCCAGGATTTGGGCTGATGTTGATCGTGACGGACGAAAGCCGTTCTGGTTGGGGCGTAGGAGCTTGTCAACGACTGGCCTAATTCTGTTGAGCAGAAGTCGGTTGTACACTTTTGCAGCTATCTGGGTGAGGGATATGCCCCTATAGTTGTCGGGCAGGGTAAGGTTACCCTTCTTTGGGACTGGGACTATACCAGACAATCCCCACTCATCAGGTCTGTTTCCAGAGAGAGTTTGGTTGCAAAACTTGGTAAGGAACTGCCTAGTCTTGGGAAGTCGCCACAATTCCAACGGTAGCCCATCCAGACCCGGGGCTTTTCCGGCTTTCATTTGTTTCAGAGCTAAGTCAACTTCACCCTGGGTGAAGGGATCGCAGCTAATGTTGTAGTTAGTGTCAAACACTGGGATGATTGAAACTCCAGTGGAGCTGGACTGAGGGACGTCGTTGTTAAGCAGATTGGAGAAGTGATTTTTCCAGGCATTAAGTCTGTCTTCTCCCTGGATGAAGATCACACCGGGTCTTTTGCCAGATAACTCGCGGACTAGCTTCCATGCTCTTAGATGCTCTGGGACTGAGCTTGCTTCGAAAGTCCGGAGTGTCTTGATGATTCTGTCTCCTTCGCATCTATCGTAAGTCTTTTTAAGCTGGGTCTGGGCAGTTGGGAGGTCTGTCCAATCCGTGGCATATGTTGGGTTTGCCTGTCCAGAAATGAGAGGGGAAAATGGGCCCGTGTGTAACTTATCGCGTTAAAGGGACTGATAATTGTTTACGCCAACGTGGTATACGTTAACGTTGCTAATATTGCTAAATTTCGGCAGCTAGTTGAATACTTGTACGAGCTTTTTAGATAGCACAGGATGTTTTAGTCCTTTTAACATGAACTAAGTATTCAAGCAAAGAAGACACAGAAAGCCCGGGTGACAGCTTGGACGAGTTTGTGGCTGCTGTGGTCGGCTGCTGCCTCATCTCCCGTAGATTCCGAATGAGCTTCATCGTTTCAGTGTGGTTCTCGTCCAGGGCCCTCTGCATCATCTCTCTTGCCAAGGGAGCTCATACCCCTATAGATTTTAAAGGCAATGATGGTGTGGAAAGTTATAAATGAATGTGAAGTTACATGCGTTTCTACAGCTCTGCAAGGCAAGCCAGGACCTAATGGCCAAAAACTAAATAAAATCAATCATAGCACATAGACATTCTTGATTAAAATCATTAGGGTAAACGTTTAAAACTAACAATATTGAAAAGACGAGGCTCTCAGTTGTGTTGTGGATTATACCATACCGAGCCTACTGTACCATTCCATACGATACCACCGATCCACAACCAAGATCTATATACATTTGCACAAGCGACAGACGTTTATGTGATCGTTATGTGACAGTATTTAATACATTCATTGACTGAGAAAAAATCTTTTCATGGTACATTATGTACCCACAACTTTAGTAACGTACCTCTCATTTGCGTGGGGAACTAGCTCAAAGGCAAGGGCGCTACTCCCTGTCCGCCAACAGGTCTGACGATCCTCACTTTCTGAAGAATATGGGATGCCACACGGGTATTGTTTTCCGCCAGGTATGCTCGCGGCAATACCCTGACAGCTTCCTTCAGCTTGACCTGATGACATCCAGGAATTGTGCCATAGTATTGCTTAATTTATTGTAGTAGAATCAATACAAGTTGTTAAAAAGACTGAAAAGTTTAGGTCAAAGAAATGGCTAAGAGTTGTGTTTTCAGTTTATTATTCAACCAATATCTGTGGAAATGGAGTGGTTCAAGCTTGCATGAGAACATCTATATCTATGTCATCGTTCAATTCGAAGCCATCAGGCAACCCATCCAGTCGGTATTTTCCTTTCTCAACACCAAGTTTATTTTGGGTGCTTATATGCCTGGTGCTAAGAGTAGATGACAGGAGAGACTTAAGTGTCAGTTCATTTTACTTTATTGGCACTGCTTTATTTTTTGGTTGTTTTGACCCAGCGCTCGAAGCAAGAACGGCACTATAGGCACACTCCTTACTGTGGAAAGAAATGAAGGAATTTGAAAGAAAATATATAGATTGTATTGACTAACAATGTAGACATGTCTCTTCAGTTATTTTTTGCACAATGACAACAATTAAACATCTTGGCGGACAAGTGTGATAAAAGAACTTTTTACCACAGATGGACAGCAACATCGACGCCGAAGCAATGCCAGGACTTAACAAAGTTGTAGACACTAAATGACAGCAATACTAGGTTGAAAGTTGATCATATCCATACTATGTACAAAGAGAAAGAAAAACAAGGAATTACATATATAATAAAGTGTTGTCATTTTACGTCAATGTCAGTCTGGCTTATTTTCTATTTCCTCAGCGTTCAATAATTTAGCTGAAAAAGAACAACCAACCACCAATACTGTGTACATTTTGAAGTTAAATCATACAATAAAACATACCTATTTTGCATCACAGACATTGTAAAATGCTTTATATAGTATGATGATGTTATCATGAATACCTCTCAGCCATCTAACACAAATTACATATACTTACACAGGCAGGTCTCTTCACCTTTCTGACTGAGTGCCATCTTTTCTCAACACACATGGGTGTAGGGACTGTTTGCCAACACTTAGGGGTATTCTCTGTTCCAAAGCTTCAAGTTGGCTTTGATCCACTCTCACATGTTGGCACACTTGATGCAGCCTAAAAGATTTCGGTCGTAGTTTGGGAAAGCGCCAAATGCCCTGCCGGCAGAGAAGTTAAAGAGATCTGTCTCCCTGATGACTTCCACCTGTGTCAGAATATCTGGGGTTTCTGAGGCACTATGGTGGTAGCCAGAGGGTCTGGCAACTCTCAGTCGGCATTATCCAAAATCTTCCTCAGGGGTCCCAGATATCGACTCACCCTGTCGGCACTGGCCTCTGTAAGGTTTGCACCCATACCCTTTAAGAACTTCTTGAGATCGTTATTACAATGCTCCAAGTGCAAGTCCAATGAGATGTTTCTTCCTCCCCCCTCCCTTTGCATTGAAAAATAGGTTCCACTTTAAGCTGTGTGCTTCTGCTGGTGACAGCACGGCATTGACCTGTACCAGCAGAAGCAAGGTGCTATATGCATATTGCGTATGGCCCATATGCTCTGTAAAACATAAAGCAACTCTATAAAGTCTGATCAGCCTCTCACCGTCCCCGTCTTTGACGGCATCATGCATGACCTCAAGGAAGAACCCAAATCTAAGCCTTGCCTCAGTGTGCTCTTTCTTGTGATCCCGGGGTACTTCCTGATGCATTTTGGGTACGCCTCGGTGCTGGTGGATGGTAGCAGGAGCAGCTGTATACTGATGAAACACATTACTCTAATAAGGCATTACCTAAACATGTTACGTTACAATACATTTTTGTAACAACACAAATTTTAAGTCCCATGCATGTCTACTTATCTTGGGGTAAAAAAAACTACATGTGCACGCAAAACTACATGTGCACTAGATATGAATTGATTGCAAGTATGCGGATTAGTTAGCTTCAGGACACCCAGTGAAAAAGAAATATTTTACTTATGCCGCTTCAGGACACCCAGTGAAAAAGAAATATTTTACTTATGCCGCTTCAGGACACCCAGTGAAAAAGAAATATTTTGGCATTAACTGGGCTGTCTAAGATTGGGATTTGGGAGTGATTGTGCAATGATTTATCTGTCACAGAAACTGAAAGAAAAGGCAACAATATCACCACTTTTTAAAGCTGCATATAAGAGTTGCACTACCGGAATTTTGCTTCAAGTCACTCCTTCCTTAGAAGTTCTTGATTGTAAACTTGTGTACAATAGTCAATGCAATTGACAACAAGATAGCATTCATCTACTAAGGCAATATAACCACCACAGTAAATGAGGAACACAGTGGAATGTTGATTAGATGCCTTGTGTAGGTCTGATTTCATAAGACACTTCTTAGAGCAGATCACATTGATATCTGCAAGATGCCTCTGGGCATGTTGTTTCGCTCCTTGTTCTGTGAAAATCAGTGTTCCACACGTTGGGCATATATGTACGCAGGCACTTAAGTTCTTCTAAGGTATCTCCTGCCATATTTGGAAGCTGTAGAGAAAGAAATATGAAACTGTCAATAAAAGCCTTATTCAATCTTTATTTAATTATGCCAAAACTGACCCATGCAAGTCTGACTTGTGGCGCAGCATACACACAGCACATAACATCTTGTTAAGACAGTGTGGATTAGGAATGGAGTACAAAAAGTATATCCAAACCATGAACTTGCAACATTGTAAGAGTATACATTGAGTTGGAGTGACGGTGGACAGAAAATGGTATTGCCCCTTGTTCCACGGATTTTGTCAGAAATAAGACGTTAAACATCTTATCTAGCATTAACAAAAATACATATACACTGCATTTTTTAGTCCGAATTGAGACTAGATATGTATCCGTCTGCGGTACAGCACATTTCTGTTGCTTGGAGCTTTAGCTTAATTCTCCGCATCCTTGTAGACCGCTGTGCAGGAACTTCAGCAGCGCTTCCTCGAATCGTGGATTTGTGATTTGGCTCGAAGTGAGACTCGAAGTGAAACGTAGAGGAAATGGTAAATATCGTTAAAAACCTCTTCTGCCTGTTGGTCCACAATTGTCAAATGTCACTGTTCCAAAATACCAATTGAACTCTTTATTCCCCTCAGGACTTAAGTATCAAACTCGTGTTTGACAGTTTCTGTTTCCTTGTTTCCCGTTCCTGCCCACATCTTCAGTTAGGAGATCTGATTGTATACGTAGAACCTGGTGTACAGACGGTGCTCTCTTGTAGCTAATTGAATGTACAGATTCTACGTCGATTGTCGATGACAAGTCCCTCTATGCTTATCCTGAGCAAGTGGTTCAGGTTGGTGTGGTCAGGGTGGATTTTAGCCTTGTCTTCATCCTTTACTGGGTGGAGAAGGCCCTCTCACAGTCAGCCGTGTGGACTGGAATGACGACGTTTGGATACTGGCACCTGGAACGTTTCATTTGGTGCCACAGGGAACGTAAACAAGGAAAGAAAGAAACTTATGTTTTGGAATGTGTAGTTAATCCAATCATCTACGTACACGTGTTAACATACGTAATTATAAACAAGTTGATTATAATAATGTATCTAGATCACGTTTTCTCGATCTTTTAATTCACTATTTTGTTGTGTCCCCTACTTGTAAATCTGACTTTATACGTAGCGGCACGCCCACTCGCCGGTCATCTGTAGGGAGGGCCGGCCATATATATATATATATATATGGGTCTACAGCACTACATTCCCATAGTATCGCCTTGACAGCGCAGCAAGAGCTGGTGACGTGTCACATAGGTACTAACTTGTGAATTTGACAAAGGTCAAGAGACCACAAGTTTTGCCATTGCTATTTAAACTACTGTATTACAAACATATATTTTAAATCCCGCGCGGTGACATGGAACTGACTATGAATTTTTTTTTTTACTTTGGTGACGGTCCGTCAAAAATCAGATCAGCACATAGCACAGAAAACAAACTGTTATGGTACATTTTTGGTGAGTATATAAAAGCACTTCTAAAATAGATATTGACTATTTATTTACCACTGGAAGACTGCTTGACGAACTTCTGGTACGGCCTGCTTTCTCCCACCCCCTGGTTGCCGGTACTGCTTCTTGCGCGGAACTTCATCTACGGCATTGGGGTCTGCAATATTTTTCTCGTACTCTTGTAGGGCTCGCCAAACAACTTGCTTTGCTGCCTGAAACTCCTTGTCATCATTCGCTGCTCTGGCAAGCGACGGATAAGCCTCCCTTACCGTCCTAGCGAGATAGCCCACTTTCGGCTTCTGCTGAACCCAATCTTTGCGCTTTGGGTCCCACCTCTTGCCAATAGCAGCAGCTTCTTCATCATACTGCTTCTTGAATTGGAAGCAGCGCTTTCCTAGATCATACTTTTCTACAAGAGAAACTTTTTTCCTTTTTTACCACGATCACTTGACGCCATGCAGCTGGAACTCCAAAGCTGCGAGTGTGGCAGTGTGGCGGGAAATAACACGCGGGACGTGTTTATTAGCATGCCCATTTATCCTTTTTGTTTTCTTTTTAAATAAGTTCCAGTCGCAGTGAGTGCAATCTGTATGATTGTGAAGACACCCTGTGCCGGGCCCACTGCTGTGTGATAGCTGCTGGTCGTAAACATAACTGACACATACCGTTTTCCATAGCAAAGGGCGGAATGATTAAGTTGAAGAAAAACTTAATGTATTTTTAAACAATTATTTGAGATAGGAATCGTCATCAAGGCAGGGGGACGTCGATTCGCGATGTTTATCCTGGGCGGGTACACTCCCCCCCCGTATATATTCCTCTCCCGGCATTTTTCCTTTCCCGGCATATTTTCCTTTCCCGTCGTATTCCCGGATAAAAATCTCGAATCGACGTCCCCAACCACAAAAATAACCATTTTCGCCAACATCATAGAGACGCGGGTGGAGAAGGCTAATCCATGCTTACTTTTGGGAAGCGTGCCCATGTCCTGCTGAGTTGATTCCGTGCCATCATGGAACAGCTTCAGCGTTTTCCTTAGTCTCAGGCTCTTCATCCTGTGTTCGTGTTGTTCCCTCCAACGCCTCAAGACAAGTTTGCATTTATGCCATAAGTAACTTGCTAATTCAATGTTTACATTATTATACCATTATAACAAATTGTAAGATTTCAGTTAAAGGACATAATATGTAATTTGTTCTCACCCTGTTATCTCTGGTAGTGCTTCCCTGGGTATGGCGAAGCAGTGTTGAGTGCGCCCAGCAATCCGTACTGAGTCCACTGAAACACAGCTACCCAGTCTAGCCCTTCATCCTTTAGAAAATACTGTCTTGGTTGGCACATGGTCAGGCTGTGCGTCGTGAAGTAGTCTCTGGTTGATGGTACATGCCGATGTTTTACTTAAACAATGATCTTGCTTACCTGGAGCACATTTTGTGGTAAATTTATAACATCAATATGGATTCATTCATTTACTCTTTCAATGATCTGGGCTGTATATGGTAAAAGTTTCAGTGCTGATACACTCGTAGTCTGTGTAACACAAACTACACTGGACCATAACAGGAGTGTTTTATAACCATAACAGGAGTGTTTTATTTTTGTCAACACCAATCCAAGTAATGTTTTAAATCTTACTGTTTTCATATGAAAATCTTGATTAGAAAACAAGCGCATTGGTTTGTAATATTAATTTATGAATATATCTATCTTTTAGCGATGTTGCTAGTATGAATGAATGAATGAATTTCGTTGATACCTCGCAGCCGGGGTGACTGAATTACGTATAACTTACATGTATGTTAAAAATCTTCATCCATTAAACTATGATACACATTAAAATCTAACCCATTGATAAAAACATAAAGACAATTGCACTGTCCGACAAAGCACCAACTACAAAATATATCTCAATGAGGCTGTCATTTTGCTTTGTTTTTTTTAGCTTATCCTTCTTTGCATATGAAACACTTTGCTTTACTTGTTAACTCCTAGACATAGAGACATGCATTGGATTCGTGTGGCTTATGTTTTGTCAAAGTCACATGTACTGAGTACCTCTTCTAGGGGAATGTTGTCTGCCAGATGCCTGATGAACGACAAAGGCATGTGTGTCAGGGACTGTGAATCACTTATTTCCCTCCAAGCATTGTTGCTGGACTGCCCATTTGTTTTCTCGTCTTTCTGCATCTGTTTTTCTTTTGTGAGTGTAGTTCGCATGTAAGTCCATCATGTCTACAAATGATTTGTTGGAAAAGTTATAATCATGAAAGGAAATAGATACATGTAACGTTATATCCACTTCTGAATCAAAGTCTTTGGTAGTGATGTTCTGCAGTGTGAAGCAAAGTTGCCGCTACTGTCACCCTCAGTTGGCACGACAAAGATGAAGTTTTCCTCCTCTCCACTTGTTGACACAATGTTGATCGTCTGTTTCAAGTAGTTGGCAGTAGGTTGAACTTAGATATGGTCTGCCCATACACAATTTTGCGACATGTTACATCTAGGCTCATTCATTTAATGTTCTTGTTCTTACCATCTTGTTCTTAGAACTAAAACAAGTTACAGTGATATAAAATATATCAAAGATACTAACAAGGAATGTCACAATGCAGAAACAGCAGCATCGTAGAAGCCAAAGGAATTTTAAAGAACTACAATTTACCGTGTTGGGATGGCCTTTTATGTAAGATGACACCTTCCTGCCATCAGGTTCCCATCGCTTGGTGTTGGTGCACGAAGCTTCAGTCCAGTTGCATGGGCTATAAGCTGCAAGATTTATATGTATAAAGAGAGAGAGAGAAAAAAAGTCTGGTATGGTCTCTTGAAAAGATGATAGTCACCTGTTATGTCAATTATTCCACATATGCCTCCCTGATAAATTCCACCAGTGTCAGAATCTGATAGTCGGAGGGTCTGGCAACACTTAAATCTCTGTCTGCATTGTCCAAAATCTTCTTCAGGGACCCCAGACATCTACTCACTCTGTCTATACTGGCTTCTGTGAGGTGAAGGACTCTAAGAAGGACTTCAGACTATTATTGCAATGTTCCAAGTGCGAGTCCAATGAGATGTTGCTCTCCCCCGTCCCATTGAAAAATAATAAGATATCGTGCTGATCAAAATACATTAAATGCAACGGCCAGGTCAACATAGCCCTGCATCTCTCCAGAGTCAGTAAAAAAACAGAGCATGTTGTGTCTTTGGCAACATAAGACACTTTATACTTGAGGACGTTCATTTCTTCAGATAGCTTTACTCCTACAGGACTGGGACTGCATATTGAAAATTCATATTAAGGCTAACTACCTCTGTACAATTGACTGTAAAAGTTGGTAAAAAATGACTACTGAGTCTACTCTTCTTCACTCTTGTTATATGCCTGTATCTGTATCTGTATCTATATAGCCGGTATAACCGCCGTTCGGCGTAACACACCAGCTGGTACATGCCTAGACCGGTAACCACGAAAACGTGTGAATGCCTGATCATAATCAGTTCTTTACCCAGTCGGTACCCAGGCCTAACCTAGACCAATATGTTGGCAACCTCTAAATGGGCATTTTTGGCCGAAGAACGACAGACGTCTACTCACATTTCCAAACCGGGGCCCGGTCAGACTCCTATCGGGACCAAAAATTGATATAAAAGACATCGAAATACACAAAACGTCAAAATAAGATTCTCAGGCATGATCTGTGTATATTTCTAGGTGTACATTTCGTATTTTTCGTTTCTTAAAACATCCCGACCGGGGCCTCTGTTTGGAAATGTGACCTAGGCTTAGGAAATGTGACCTAGGCTTAGGAATTGTGACCTAGGCGTAGGTCACATTTCCAAACTGGGGCCCGGTCGGACAGCTTTCGGGAGCAAAAATAATGATGTAAAAGATATACAAATACACAAATTGTCAAAATAAGATCCATAGGCATGATTTGTGCACATTTCTATGGATACGTTAGAATTTTCCGATTCTTAAAACATCCCGATCGGGCCCCGGTTTGGAAATGTGACCTAAGCCTTCCGCGGGCTTCGGACAATCTCAGCAGCTCGGGTGACGTTTGCGGGCCCAGGGACGCTCAACTCAAATTTAGCAATGCCTCGACAACGAACTTTAATGAGATTTTGGATTGGTCTATCTCAAAATTCCTTTTAATTTAATATCATTGTTTTAGGGTGCCCGTCTTCCCCATTCATGCCCTACATATTTCCCAAAATTCAGAAGTAAAAGTTGATCCTGAAAATGTATTCACGGCAGAAAATCTATAAATTGCGTTAACGTGCAAATCGTACGTGTGTTGACTGACTACTTGTGTGACGAACACGGAAAAATGTCAGCGAACATCAAAGAATGAAAATTGTTTTTCTCCCATGCGTGCATATAACCTCTCTTTCAATATGTAACAAACAAACAAAGAAAAGGATGACGTGTCTGTATGATTGGTCTCAACTGGAAAACGTGCGTTGTTTGCCACCCACTCAATATGATTTTCTTTCATCTCTGGATTCTAATTTCTTCAGCTTAGACTATATTTCTCATTGTGATTCGGACCACGCCTGAGGTAGGGTGTGTATTTTTGCTGTGCAGAAACCTGACAAGACGAACCATGCCGGGAGGGCAACAGCAGTCCCAAACTAGTGACACAGGTAAATTTGTTTTTGAAAATATGTTCCTGTGCACGTCAGCTGTCAAGGGGGGTTCGTTTTCAAAAATCTATGTAATGACAAATATTGAGATTTAAAATTACCCAATACCTTGCTTGGTTTACAATATCTTTTCCAAATATAATTCGTTCAAGGCATGAAGCTTGGAAGATGCATTATTATGACGATAATAATGTGAAACGTACTTTTGAAAAGTCATAAACTAAAATATTGCTTCTTAATATCATGCAATTTTATGAGTGTCAATTTGCAGCAGACGTGTTTGTGTTGTACATAAAATGAAACTTGTATAGTTGATAGAAATATTTTGGTGAAAAATAATGTTATATTATGACTTCATAAACTCTTTAAGCGAATGTTGTGCCGCTAAATACATTCCGTCGGTGCCATTTTAATTTTGTAATTTTCCTCTAGGTACAAACCCCGTGCAGCAGCCGCAGACTGATTGGCAGACACGTGCCGACGCCGTGAGGAGTTTTCCCAACCCTATGTACGCCTCCGGAGAAGGTAGAATGCCTTCAGGTCCGCTTACGTCATCCTGTTCTTGTCTCGCTTCAATATCTTTACTATATAAACTATGTGACTATCTTTTTTAATTTTCCCAGTTACAACAGGTGCCACACCCGTGCAGCAGCCCCAGACTTATCGGCGGTCCGTTGCGGACGCCGCTGCGCGTATACCAAACCCCATGTACATTAGCGGAACAGGTAAAACTTTGTAATCCTGCGGTTTTTGTCCTGTTACTGTCCTGCCCTTGTGTTGCTGGGTGTGGTCCCATTATTAGTTGCACGATTGTCTTCATAAACTCTTTAAGCGAATGTTGTGCCGCTAAATACATTCCGTCGGCGCCATTTTAATTTTGTAATTTTCCTCTAGGTACAAACCCCGTGCAGCAGCCGCAGACTGATTGGCAGACACGTGCCGACGCCGTGAGGAGTTTTCCCAACCCTATGTACGCCTCCGGAGAAGGTAGAATGCCTTCAGGTCCGCTTACGTCATCCTGTTCTTGTCTCGCTTCAATATCTTTACTATATAAACTATGTGACTATCTTTTTTAATTTTCCCAGTTACAACAGGTGCCACACCCGTGCAGCAGCCCCAGACTTATCGGCGGTCCGTTGCGGACGCCGCTGCGCGTATACCAAACCCTATGTACATTAGCGGAACAGGTAAAACTTTGTAATCCTGCGGTTTTTGTCCTGTTACTGTCCTGCCCTTGTGTTGCTGGGTGTGGTCCCATTATTAGTTGCACGATTGTCGTACGGTCACAAACCGATTGCATTCCCGAAACAGGCGTACAGACTGCATGAAGATTATAAGACATCAAAATCACACTGACTACAACTTATGACATATGTAACTGCGTCGTCACTCTCGCTATAATAGTAACTGGACTGCAATACAGACAAGCTTCTGGAGCAACGCCGGCATCCGACGCCATCTTAAATAATCAAACGTAAACAATCGGGTCGGAAAGTTAAAAGAGCACATAATTAATAATAAAAGCTTTCTCTTTTGCGGGCTGCTTCGTTTCAAGAAAAATATCAAGTACCAAGGCGTCTAATGTAACCGGTAATAATTGTATCAATCGTAATTTTAATATCAACAAGATCGATTAGCTATTTGTATGTTTGTAGCCTAAATTTGCTTGTATCTACCGTACGTGCTGTTGATCGTAGCAATCCGATATCTAAATTATATAGAGGGCTGTGTTACTAATTAAGTCTCAATGACTTGATTGATATTTTACTATATTGTGATTTAGTGCACTTTGTGTTATTTCCGATTTATCTATTCTGGATTTTCGACTGTCCGAGTCTAGTCTTTGTCAGTCTTTGCCATGCCTTGACAACTGAGGCTGGAGTTGGACAGTAAAAAAAAAAAACAGGGTGAGCCCAACTTTGTGTTGAAACTTACTGTTCAACGTTTTAAAAACATTCCTGGTTTTAAAAGCCAATGCGTTCTATCAGATCGCACGTATCCGGGTGGAGCAAGCAGCTGTGGTGCCCTTCATCCAAACCCAGCCTTTGAGCACATGTACAAGTTGTTGCTCTCGAACTCTCTTTCTGCAGGTGAGGCCACAATCCGTGAGGGCACGGATCCTGATACTGACTTGCGACCAGATAGCATGGAGCCATATGCCGTCAGATATCAGGACGAAGATGCTGATGATGACAATGGCCTGTCAGTAGAAAGAAGAGCTGCTGCCTCTTCCGAGAGTGAAGGTGTCACTTCCGGGAATGATGCTGTCACTCCCGGGAGTGATGCTGGCACTTCCGGGAATGATGCTGGGACTTCCGGGAATGATGCTGGTACTTCCGGGAATGATGCTGGGACTTCTGGCTCACCAAGGAATGACAGGAACATGCGTTCCACTCGCAAAGCAAGGCAAGGGCAGTATGTTCCAAACAGTCCTCAGCAAGAAGCTGGTGGTAAGATGTCCACATTCATATACTTCAGTTTCCTAAGAAGTCGATACTAAGTCGTCAGGAGGAACTTTATAGTTTCACCTGATGGATGAACTGAACTGAACTATGGGGGCCAAATGTTGTAAAATTACACATATATATAAAGATCAACTATATTCTCTGCCAAAGAAGAAAAAAATTAAGGTCCCACACAGGCAGAGTTTTTCTCTCCGGCACACACACTCACTCTCTCACTCACTCCAACACGCGCTGAAAGAGGTCTCACAAACACACATGGCTTGAGCCTCCCTGGATTATGTACAGTATTCTGAAATATTTTGTTACAGCGCCAACATGGTATGTTAATTTGGTTAGGATTAGGTCATGACCCTTGACCTCCAGGTCATACAACCGCTTACGTCTTGTCCACCATCATGGGTTCCATAAGATAGTTGCCAATACATTGTGTTCCTGGATTATGCGCCTACTGTCATCTATGAGTCGTCACCGCACGTGTTACCTATTGGCGTGGTGGCACCGGTTGGTCTCCTAGAACCCACACACTCACCAAGAAGCTTCGATGCCACGCAACCAGGTAAATAACGTGCAACGACGACCGGGAAAAGGGCAGAATAGCAAGTTCGCACATGGCCAAGAGTCAACATCCGGGACCTTATGAATGGTGTTCCACAACAACTTAACAATTACTCAACTTTTCACCGACGGGCCAAACATGAACATGATCACACCCGAGGAAACGAGGACCTAAGAAGATCTGTCCCATATGTCAACAGGCAGAACGGCAAGTGTTCAACTTCGTCCTTAGCGCCTTTTTTGTCTCGCGTGCGCCACGAGGGCGGGACAGGCCGCCATTTTTTCTCTTCATTCAAGTTAAGTGAACTCCTCTCAACTCGTTCTACGGGAAATTAATCACCATCTGCGGTGCTACCCCGACTCGTCATCCCCTGAACTGCTTAAACATTGACAGCACCATCTCGCGACTTCGCCGGAACGGCACCAACCCGCTCTTCGAACCACTAGAAAACATCAACCTTCCGCGCACATGGTGACTACGTCACAACGACGTCTTTGCCGGTTGCCATGATGGATTTCTCTTCTCCACCCACGATCCCCGAGCCGATCATCACGACCGCACTTCAGTTCGTCTGATCACCTCTTACGACTCCTCCATCAAGGCAAGTAGCTAATTGACTACATCTTCACACCTCCGAGGACTTTCTGCGAACGATTTCACGATCTCGCCGTGAAACAAAAACAAACCATTCCCTCGTCACGCCCGTCCGTGTTAATGGAACATCCCCGAACTGACGTAAACAACATTTCCCACCGTGACACCAGATACAGCCGCTGTAGACGACGAACGCCTCCGCACATCAAACACCAATACGGTCAGTTTCTAGAGCTTGTGGCTACCGTAGACAATAGCAGGAAGATATCTGACTTAGGATTATATAATCTGCGACAAAAGATGAAGCTAAGTACATAGTACGGACATAGTACGTTGGCTGATTCTGGGTTCTCCCTGATCATAGTAGGAAGCCGCATTGGTGTTGTTTGTCTTCCGTGCTCTGGTAGGTACAAAGTATAATTTGTAGGAGAAAGCTTCATCTTTTGTCGCAGATTAT
>NC_049984.1:25941432-25962915 GCF_000003815.2 Branchiostoma floridae | reverse complement strand
TGTAGACAGTCAAATCCTGGAGGTATGCCAGAGCAACCATACTCCACACTTTGCAGCTTATCACCATGCTCAAACTGTGAACATTTGTTTAGCCCCGGGAGCAGAGTCAACAAGATTACCATTGACGAGACAACGCGTTTGGGCCTACAAATCTTCCCACACCCTGAACCAACCGTCGAACTGAGCAATATCATAGGAGCGTGTAAGACCACATTTTACAGACAGACGCTTGCGCTAGAGTTTGACGCACTTGTTGTACGTGAGCTAGCCTCCCCCATTATTGCTGGACGTCCCTTCCTAGACGAAAATGCTCTCATCGTCAACTTCGCCCAACGCCGAATTTGTTTCCCTAACGGCATAGCTTCTCACTATCCGACCCTGCAACAGCCTCAGCCAAATGTAAATCGGCTTCCGTACAATCTTCCCTACCAACACCACGAAGCTACGACTGTACGACCCACTGCAGAGAAACCAGATATCTATTCAGACGATTCAGACTGCTCTCTCCATATATAGACGATTCGGACTACCCAGACGAACCTGACTCCTACACGGATGCTCCACACGACTATCAAGACGAACCAGATACCCACACGGATGATCCAGACAGCTACCAACACACACTGCAGGTGAAGAGAACACCCCAGCTCCCAGCATTAACAAGTGACACACTGCAGGTGAAGAGAACACCCCAGCTCCCAGCATTAACAAGTGACACACTGCAGGTGAAGAGAACACCCCAACTCTCACCACCAACAGATGACACACCACAGGTGAAGAGAACACCCCAGCCTTCACCACCATCAACAGGTGACACACCACAGGTGAAGAGAACACCCCAGCCTTCACCACCATCAACAGGTGACACACCACAGGTAAAGAGAACACCCCAGCCTTCACCACCATCAACAGGTGACACACCACAGGTAAAGAGAACACCCCAGCCTTCACCACCATCAACAGGTGACACACCACAGGTGAAGAGAACACCCCAGCCTTCACCACCATCAACAGGCGACACACCACAGGTAAAGAGAACACCCCAGCCTTCACCACCATCAACAGGTGACACACCACAGGTATAGAGAACACCCCAGCCTTCACCACCATCAACAGGTGACACACCACAGGTGAAGAGAACACCCCAGCCTTCACCACCATCAACAGGTGACACACCACAGGTGAAGAGAACACCCCAGCCTTCACCACCATCAACAGGTGACACACCACAGGTGAAGAGAACAGCCCAGTCCCCTCCACCATCGGCAGACAGTGTCACACAACAGCTAAAGAGAACAGCCCAGTCCTCTCCACCATCGGCAGACAGTGTCACACTACAGGTGAAGAGAACAGCCCAGTCCTCTCCACCATCGGCAGACAGTGTCATACTACAGAAGAGAACAGCCCAGTTCTCTCCACCACCGGCAGACAGTGTCACACTACAGGTGAAGAGAACAGCCCATTCCTCTCCACTATCAGCAGATAGTCCACTATCAGCAGATAGTGCCATACTACAGGTGAAGGGAACATCCCCGCCGTTGCAAACATCAGCAAAAGGTGACACACCACAGGTGCAGGGAACACCCCAACCGACCTCGGTAGATGCTGACTCACCACGTGTGCCGACGACATACCAGAGCACACCTGATCACCCAGCGTATCTTCATCCTGTGGCTCGTCCCCCACCTGAGCCACCCCCGTCTGAGTGACTCAACAGAGAGACTGTGTTTCCGGGCCGACACGACGCTCACCCACAGAACTTTGTGCCAAAAAGTCAAAGACAAAACAGAACTCATGTTCAACAGTCTCTTTCCTCAGGACCAGTACAGAGTACTAGAACTCATGTACAGCACCTAGAGCAAGATTAAAAACAGAACATTATTCCATTTATTTTTACGATTAACACAGAACTCAAGTCGATTTATTTCCCCATGTTATCACAGTTTTATGTAGAGTACAAGGAACCCAAGGACAGAACCGACTGCAAGGTTAAAACAACTTTATTCAGTTTACTTCTCCACGCCAACACCGAACTTATCCAGAGTACAAGGAAATCAAGGACAGAACTTTATTCAATTTATAGCTATACTTTGTAGTTAGCTTAACTCTTGTTTGGGGGGGTGGGCAATTTTGACGTCGTATAACGTATTAACTTTGACGTCGTATAACGTATTGTAGAACGTAACAGGTACATCACCCCCAGGGAATGCCAAAAAGCCCAGTCTGGATATTATCAATCACACAACACATTATTTGCATTATTCAGGCAAGAGGCTTAAGCAACAAAGTTTTTTAAGAGTCTTAAATTTATCTATTCCTGTTTAAAGTTGAATTTTAATTTACAACTCAAAAATTCGATTTACCCAGATTTTGACTGTCCAATTCCAGGGGACTGGAGTTAGACATTCAAACTTTGGGTTAGTCCAACTTCAACGATTCGATAAAGCATTTCTTGTTTTAAAAGCTCTTGTTTTCTAACAGACCGCACGTATCCGGGTGGAGCAAGCGGCCGCGGTACCCTTCGTAGCTTCATCCGCCCCCACCACAGCTGCATGATCGCCGCCATTGCCGTGCTGCTTAGTCTGGTTGGTGTAGGACTCGCCCCTCTTACGTTCACCAATAAAGAGGTAGATATCACTGTGCCACAAGGCCTGTTGTTGATCACTTTTTTCTGACACTAATTCTGTTTTGTTTATCAATTCTATTGAGTCCATTTAGCCAGGACGTTCTGCTTTTTTATCTTGATTTTTACGGATGGTATTCTGACGTAAATGTACATACGTTTATACATTTGCAGGAGATATCTCAACTGTCCACAACTGTTGACGCCTTGATGCGAGACGACATGCGCCGTGACCTGGACAAGGAGCCAAACCGAACCGCCGCCTGGGAGCAGCGTCTTCACGAGATGAGTAAAACGCCAGGTAAGTTGGGTTTCCATTCTTATGTCTATTATGATGCTATATTGAATCTTTATTAATCTTTATGTAATGCCTGGACCGCGATAACGTTCGATGCGGATGTTCCGGACCGGGTGATAAATTGGGTTATCACATGGGGTTCTACTGTTATCACATGAGCTTGCATGTATTTATTAATTCGAACGCGTTTCGAGTACACCGAATGCACCGTTGTAGATATTTAGATACCGGATTCGCATGTGGGAACTGATGCTGTTATACATTTTCTAACATTTCTGAAACACTTGAAACGTGTGTTTTAACGGGTGGGTATGACAAAGAAAATATAACACGTTGTATGCTATACTTACCATTCAGGCTGCTCACAGGGGCCTCCGGGGATGCCTGGTAGAGATGGACTTGTCGTCCCGAGCGGTCGTGATGGGATCCCAGGTCCTGCCGGGCCGCCCGGACCTCCTGGTCCACCCGGCTCATCTGGGCCATGCAGCCAGCCCGGACCCCCTGGTCCACCCGGTCGCGAAGGCCTACCCGGTCCCGAGGGCCCAAATGGTCCCGAGGGCCCAACAGGTCCCGAGGGCCCACCCGGACCCGAGGGCCCACCCGGATCCAAAGGACAACCAGGAAGTTGTGATTGTGGCAGTAACGCTGTCAGCCCGAAAGGTATATAATCTTTATTAATCTTTAAATACTTTTATTCTAGCCTTATTGCAATCGTCATAGCCTACATTTGGCCTATTAGCCAAGCCTGGCTTTTCCGCAAACACCGACTTTCGTAAACTCATTGTAAACATGGAACGTTGACTATTTATGATGAACTCCATTCCTCACATGTACATGTGACTAAACCTCAAAATGACTTACAGATTGTGACGACATCTACAAGGCTGGCCACACCATCGGCGATCTCTACACCATCCAGCCAGACGCCACCGGAGCCTCGTTTCGGGTCTACTGTGAGATGGAAGCCGGGGTCGGCGGCTGGACTGTCCTCCAGAAGCGCTTCGACGGTTCTGTAGATTTTGCTAATGACTGGGAAACTTACAAAAATGGGTTCGGGTACCTCGGCGGCGAGTTTTGGCTGGGAAACTACAAGATCTATCAAATCTCTAAGGCGAAGACCTACCTTCTTCGCATTGATCTCGAGAATTGGTCCTCAGAAAAGGTATATGCTGAATATGATAGGTTCTATATCGAGAATGAAGCAGCAAAGTACCGTCTGCATTTTGGTGCCTATAGCGGCACTGCTGGGGATGGTGATTGGGGGTTAAGCCATCATAATGGTAGTAGATTCTCAACACACGACCAGGATAACGACAATAATCCGGGCCTTGATTGCGCAACTGTCACTGGCGGTCGTGGTGGTTGGTGGTATAATCATTGTGACTACGTTAACCTGAACCAGCCGTACAAGCATGGCGGCGGGGGGGATGATGTACATGGTATAGAATGGTACGCTTGGACAGATCACCAGTACGCCATCAAGTCTTCTGTCATGAAGATTAGACCTGCTCCTTAGAATTGTGCAACTAAACAAACTAAACCCACGCCCTGCCGTTTGCATCTAGCAGCTTTCTTTGTACGCGTTCAGCTAATAACTTTTTCACTTAAGGTTCCTTTTGAGCTGGCATTATTGCTAGTCTATGTAACCCAAACTCCGCTATCCAGGGCTGTAACTGGCCCCTCCCCCGCTATTCTCCATCAAGCTTCTAGGGGGGCGGTGGATGTTTGGCGGGCTGCTATAAGCGAGATTTAATCAGGCTACCATTACTGCCATTGATTTCTGCTTTAATTTGTTACTCCGGCTAGGAGAGTAGCTGTCCCACTTACGTACAGGTCAAAGCTAAAGCAGCTGCAGTCAATAAAGCAATAAACAATGCTTGACTAGAACTGTCAACAGCGCAATGGTGACGACGGGCTCGCTTGCCATTCAGCTGATTCGGGTCAGCGTGCCATATTCTTTGAAGTTAGAAATCAATTTTTCAATCCTGTGTATTTTTTTTGCAAATCTTCTAATTCAGCGGCATTTTGTGTTATGCATGAAGGCGTGGGGAGCATTTTCATGGATGAGAGAAATATGGAAAAATGTGTCTGTAAATGACCACCTACCATCATCTCTGGTTTTGATCACAACCGGGGAGTCTTCTGAGACCCAGTCAGCAACTATTGCTGGTGTGTCGACCACAGTTATCCCGTAACTGCCCATGACTGGAGAAAATAGCATGAAGTATATCCTGGGTTACCTACCATAAAGTAGATATTGTATTGTACAAATTAAACCTATCCCAACTGTCTAGCCCTTAAACCAAGAAGGTTATAATTTATATATTCTCCTTGCTTAAACACATTCTGGTTCCCACAAAACATGAAGAATGTTAAACTTGGCTACAGTGTTCAGCATATACAGCTTTTTTCTTTGTTAAAAACAATGATCGTGCGATTTGTTTTGACAGCTGCTCTGTGCCGAAAATTTGAAATTTTTGGATATTTCTCACTTCTTTGGATATGTCATTAGCATTGTTGACAATTATACACGTGTAAAATCTGAGCTATTGGTTTGTAGTTTTGAATATAAATTTTTGAGTTAAACAATATTTTATCATATGCATTCAGTTTGAAATAAAGAAGTAAACTTGCTCCATTCAAAAGTCTCGTTTTCGGTTAATAATTTTTAATATAAGCGCGTATTTCACACCATGTTTCTTTGTCTAAAAATGTGTTACAACGTTTATAGAATCAAGCAGTTGTCTTATTGGATTACACACTGCCAAAATTGTTCGATTTAACTTAAGTAAAAAAAAAAACTAGATCACAGCTGACATCAAGGTCCAGCCTTGACACAACCACACCCTTGGAGACAAGTCATCAGTCAAAGTCAAGTACAGAGGGAAGCAGGTGGAACAGTGGGAGACTTTTTTGCCCAAAAGGCTCAGAAATAACATCTCCCCTGCTGATCAGTCATGGATTGCACAGTGTCTATATGACCACAACGGAAAGCTACGGGAGAATCTGCCCAATCAAAATTGGTATCATCCTCCAAGTCCCCAAGTGCCAATGGGTGTCCCACCAGACCCTAACCAGTACTTCCGGCAGAGGATGTTCTTGTGGGCACCGATGCGGATGTGGAAGATACCACTCAACTGTCCCAAGTGTAAACTACAGCTGTCTCATAGTGGGATATACACAAGGGCACGTGAAGTTGTAGACATTGACTCAAGATACTACCTTGTGAGCTTGGATTACCCAAGGTGCAACAAGTGCAACAAAAACAATTGCCCCTGGAGCACAGATATCATCAATCCACTCGACCCATACCATAGAAGTACGTTTCCTGCTGTGCTGACAAAGCACGCAGCTCTGGACAAGAGATCTGTCACGCTCATGAAGCCACGCACGCAGGGGAACAGTTCCAGTCTGACTCAACAAGCACTTGAAGAGATTCACGAGGGCCCCAATGGGGGGTCCCGACAACGCTCTACGCTAAATTCGGGAGGCCGACTACGTAATACGCTAAATTCTGGACGCTCCGTTACGCTCTACGCTAAATTAGTAAGTTCCCAAGCGCATTATGCAAGTCTTAAGATTCTCTAAACAGTCTTTTGGTTGAACTTTTACTTCAATGCGATGTTTATCTAAACTTTAATCGCCATAGCTCCTAATCACTAATCAAAATTGACAATTCTATCAACAAGATTCAAGACGATATAAAAGCACCCGTCCTGCTGGTCAGAGGCGACTGCAGCAAATTTCTTATAACGTTACTGACTTACTTTTCAGCACTCGAAGCGCCGAAAGCGGAGGCGCGACAATCCTAGGGGCGTTCGGGGGCATGCTCCCCCGGGAAAATTGTAAAATCTTGATCCTTTAAAACCCTATTTCTTGCATTTTGACGGGGACATTTTGCTGGCAGACCAAGCTAAGTTGAATGGCATTTCAGAAATTCTATTAGAAATTTATTGAGGGCGACGCCCCCAAGCAAGATTTCGAGCACCGAAAAGCATGCACGAGCCGTCGCAAGGTATGTCCGGGGAAATTTTGAAATCTGAACCCTCTGAAACGCATTTTCTGCACATTTCCTGCACTTTGAGGGACATATTTTGCTGGCAGACTATGCTTAATTTGATGACATTTCTGTCAGAGAAAAGATTTGTGATGGCGACGAGCGCCGGAGTCCAACGAAAGGGATGGTGGGTCCTGGAGACAGCCCTGCAGTTATAATGGCTGATACAACATTCAACCGCACTCTATTCGAACAGGTGACGTAGGTATTAGATGTAAAATTAATCTTAACATACCTAGTTGCGTTTAACCTTTTTTTTTTCCTTTTTACCCAACAGCTTCTACGCGTACCGGCCCGACTACTTGAATGGTAAGAGGCCGGTGGTTCAACGAAATACAGGCACCTTTCACCGTACCCCTCAGTACTGGCTAGCGCACAGCTGGCTACGTAGGTTTGCGGAGGGCTACGGTGTACGTCAAGTACAGGCAGAGTCTTGCCGGGCCCGCGGGGCAGACATGTACAAGCCAATAGAAAAGAGCACCTTTTTGACGATGTGAAGAGAGCATTATCCTCGCCTGACGATCCCCAAGGTAAACTTGCCTTACAATACCCTCTATGTTGCTTACAAATGTGTTGTAATCAGGCATAATGAAGATAAACCCATATTTCGAATAAGATAACACTACTGCTCATGGAAGGGCTAGCAACACCTTCCTGTAAAAAAACGTATACCCTCTGCTGATAGAACAGACAGACGAACATATAGGTATAGGTACATCTGCACAATGTGCCAAAAACAGAAATGTACAGAAGCAGGACACACTCAGTAAAAGGCAAGTGGTATTGCCTATCTCTTGGAATAACTTTGGAGGAGTGGAGGGAGAGAATGAAGGACTAAACCTGCATGATTTGCATAACTGCTGCAATTAAGCTACAGCATCAGCATTAGAGCGTGTATTTGTTTGATGACTAACACACTGAAATACGCTGTAAAACTCCACATTATCTTTCTGAATTTTATTCACTTTTGTATTATTTCAACTATGTTCCTATTACATTTGAAGTCTGCAGAGAATGGCATACATCAAGTGTACTCCCTGTGGCCTTACATTCACTCCCTCCCGAAAAGGGATAGAATAATGTGTACATTGTAGTAATTGTACCTAACCCCATTATGAAGTGGATGGGCACACAGTATCTCTCCTTGGTTCTACTTTTGTATAGCATTTCTATATCTTTATACAAGTTGTTCATCCTTTAAGACGTTCATGTTAAGAGACAGTGGCTCTCTTTGGTTCCGCGAGTGAAATTATTGGTTAACTTTTAGCTTTTATACGTTTATAAAAAAAACTATATACTCGAATGTAAGTTACTGCGTAAAAACACCAAATGGCCTATCATCATACTTTCAATCAACATGTGGGGTACGACAAGGGTGCAACATTAGCCCCCTCCTATTTAACTTATACGTAAACGATCTTCCAAATATATTAAATTCGCGATTGTCCGACCCTCCCATTCTACAAGACACACCCATCAATGGTTTATTTTGGGCAGATGACCTTGTACATCAAGGGCATCCGCTGGCAGGACCATGTCACCAACGAAGTAGTACGCCACACAACAAACCAGATCCCTGTCAGCCAGAAGATCACCAAGTACCAGCTTAACCTTCTGGGACACATCTCCAGAGCAACACCGACCCAGGAAGTGATCAAATTGATCACCTCAGTTCCAGATTCAACTTGGAGGCGCCCCAGAGGCCGTCCTAGGAGCAGATGGGAGGACCAAGTCTTCAATGTGCTGGACACCACAGGGGTCAGCAGATCTGACTGGAGAACTCTGGCTGAAAACAGAACATCTTGGAGGGACATGTCTACAGCCGCTATGCATCTCCCCTGATGCCCGCGGCTGATTGACCTTGTACTTCTATCAAAATCCGAGTCAGGCCTAAAAGAATGCAAAAGAACACTTGGTCAATTTTGTTCTATCTGGAAGCTATCAATAAATGAAAAGAAACTTAGAACGATCTGGAGATAATGGTCTTGGCCTACATACAGTCACCAACAGCAAAGCAGTTCTCTGGCATAACTGAAACATTTTGGACATAGTTAGGCGGGTTTCATGATCGAAGCAATAATTTTGGATCGTCTGTGTTAGGAGTTAGCCAGAGCCAAAAACTGCTGCTTGCGATATGTACACGCTCCGGGCTCAAGAATATTTTAACCCTTAGAATAATAATGTATCATTGTCTTAAAATGTATGACCTTATCTTACCACTAGACGCCATTGCCTTGGAAACTGTCACTCAGCCTGTTGATGTGTGACCGTGTGCTGGACAACTTGGAGTGACTAACTGAAAACTGTGATGTCAACTTTCAGTTCCGGTTCAGATGTCACTGAATTTCTTGTAGCAATATCGTTTACTAATATTTTATCAGGATTTGATCTGCCTTCTCAATGATTGTAAATAATTCACTTGTATTCAGAAAAAAACTCTTCTTTACTTCTTAGGTTCATGTAATTTGCTGCCTCTTGCAAACGGAAATGACGTAGTCCATATTTTCGCGCTTCCAGAGGAGCAACTTAGCCGCTCACAAAGTTGGCCAGTGGGCGAGGCTCCGACCGTCCTTGGAGCAGATGTCTTTGAAAGAAAGGTATGACATTGTTTTTGTTCATTCAAAGATCCTTAGACTTGAACTTGTGGCTCAGGTGGGTGAAGACGAGATAAATGTAAATATGCTAAGTCATTTACATACAGGTAATTTCAAACATACCCTATTAAGAACACGGGTTACTTCATTGATACCAAAATTGATATTTAGTACAAAACATCCTTTCAAAGTCTAAAATTTCGATTAATTGCATAACTTCTTAAGACATTTGAAGACTGATAGATGGGAGTATGCCACGATCGCATTCGAGGGGCAATTAGCGGCGGGTACAGGAGACTTGCAGTCGCTGATGACGATGATCTACAAGGTAACATTCCAGATCATTCAAGAAACTCTCCAGTTCATAAACCTCAGTGACATACGCGCCAAGTGGTGCTTACAAACAAAATGACTAGATTTCTGAAAAATTATAAATGTGGTGGATCGGCAATCAGGCTGTTAAGTGGGTGGAAGATGATTGGCTCTGTCTTGACCACTTGAAACAGAACAAAGCTGATGCCAGAAAAAGATGACAGCATAACACCTGTAGTACATCCGCCGAGAAGACTGTCAGTTGCAGTGAAAGAGCAATTAAAGAATACACTGGATAGGATGACTGAAGAAGGTGTGATAGAACCAGTAGAAGTTCCTACACCCTGGGTATCAAGTCTAGTCACAGTGAAGAAGCCATCTGGGAAGCATTTAGTGCTAATGTCAATTGTTACATGTTGCATAGAAATAATTTTGCACATTGTGTATTGATGCTTGGGAGAAAGCTAGAAATACATAATTACACACGTATTTCATAAAACAAAAGGCACGTTTTAACACCATTTAATTTTTGCTGACTTTTCAGTCATGTCACGTGGGAAACAATGTGACCTTCCACGGAAGGTCAACAGCGGTAACAAACAATGAACTTCTGGACATTCTGCTATATCTGCAAACTCCCATTTAAGATGCAAATGTAGATGCCATGGGTGGCTGGGAATGGGTATGTGGCAAACGCAAATTCTCCCAAGGAAGGGGTAACATTAAAGAAGGATATCCTATTTCTGTCAATCTGAACCAACACTGAAAAAGGTTGTTGTAAGGCCAAATATAGCTCAGGGGAAGAGCTATAATGGGGGAACTGAAGTAAACCCCAGATTGGAATAACAAACCAGCAGCAGGACGGCAAGAGTTGTTCGGAGTCATGGGCCTCACATGCAGCATGCATAAATTGTATAATGTGGCAGAAGCCATGACAAAAGCCACCACCATGTACCTGCAGTGTGAAAGTCAGCCAACATTTAGCGGGAGACCAATGGTCGGAGCAAAAAACATGTCTATGAAACGGACAAGCTTCTATGTACGGAATCAAAGAAAAAAAATCGCAGAAGGGAAAGACTTAAAGGCATACTGTCTTAAGTAGTTGATGAAGTTGGCTGTGAGCTTTCCCAGCCTATTGTTGCCTCAAGGTACTTTATATTTTTGTTAAACGCCATCCCAACATACTGTGAAGACATTTCTCGTCGACCAGCGGGACAGGAGACTGCTGTATCCTGAAGACTCAGTGGACAGGAGAAACACTCAGTATTGTGTAAGGTTAAAGGGGAAGACGAGGGAGGTGTGCCATGGCCAGGTCTGTGACGCGGTTCTAAAAAATAAGTAACAGTGCGGAATCATTTATTTCCAGACGGTAGACGATTTAAAGGACATCCACTACCACCTGAAAGAAAACGGGGTAAGTCAAGTATCATGGCACAGGGACAGGACAGAATGAGAGGGAGGGAAGACAAAGTTTGTTGGACTGGCAGAGAGGCCTGAAAGATGTGCTAGTAGCAATCAAGGCGGCAAGGGCAGGGATTGACAAACCCGACGTGAGGTTTGTAGTTTACCTTGGTTGCCCTTCCTCTGTCTCAGACTACTTACAGGAATCAGGGCGGGACGGAAGGCTGGCGAAAGTAGTCCTGTTCTACAGCCCAAAGGACAAGTCTTTACACGTGAAGATGATAGCAGAGATACATGACGAGACATACAGAGCTGGAGCTATCAGAAGACTTTCTGATATCATTAACAGAACTGTGCAGAAGAGAGATTTTGTTGGAGGCATTTGCAGAAGATTTTTTAATCCTACGTGTTGGTTTATATATTTATTTATTGATCTTTAGGGGGGTCCCATCAGTCTAGACGACTGATTTCCAAGGGAGCCCTGTCATGTTATGCTCACAAGTAGAGAAGGAGCTGGTGATCTAGTTCAACACCGCGTACACCATTGGCCAGGAGGAACTCCCCTTCAAAGTTAAACCCCCTTTCTCCAACTGCAGCGGATTAATGGACTCAACATTAACACGACCTACGCCAACGACACGGCCTGCGCCAAGTGCCTGCAGACAGTCAGTGACATCCTCAGGAAGAAGACTGCGGGTCGTATTTTCGTCGTCTTAAGTCCCTACATCTCCTTCATGAATGATGGAGACACCGCCATGACCGATGTTGCAATTAAAGAGTGTGAAATTGTTTACGCACGCATCATCGGAGATGGCAAGCCGAAGAACCTTCTTGTCGGGCACGTGGAAGTTGACGGGGATGTACAACCCAGTCTTGGCAGCCTTTTCCCCTGTCCAGAAGAGAGCTGCGTCGAGGTGTATCAAACATGCAAAGGTTTAGAGGCTCATGTAGCTGATAGGGCACATGGTTTGTGTGGCCTACGAGCAAGGTTGGTATCTAATATCAAGGTGATGGCAATCGCTGACAACAGTTTTAAAATGAAGTTCAGGCGGGAATGCCGTCCAAATGTCTTTAAGTGGGACCTGTCTTGTCCGCTGTCCACCGAGAAAACATTTGTTTCTGCCTGTGCCGATGAGGTGTCAACATCAGTTCGTGGGAGACTGTACAGGCTGAACAACATTTTACAGGCAAATGTAGAAAATAAATTCAAATGATACTTTGAACAAAAAGTTGACACTTCAATTAATGTATTGGTTGATACTTACTAGAATTTACACTTATATGTATTTTTTTCTTCATTTACACAGTTAGCCGAAAACGGCGATCGGCAGTTCAGATCAGAGCTGACCGGGAAAATCCACGGCTGGAGATTGCAGACCCGGTGCAAGCAGCAGCTCAATCCTCTGCATGGCCATGACCTGCCAGCGTGTCAGCAATTCTTCCACCAGCATGTGTCCAGGCCCGTGACCATTTCTGCCTACCAGCTGCACTTCAACACCATTTTGATGAGCCAGCAGACAGAAGTGCAATGGCAAAGCTTAAGAGGAGGAGGAGGTCTGGTGTGTCTGCCACAGTTTCGTCCTCACATGAATGTTTTATGGTCATCCAGCCATAACAATTTGCATTTTTGACAAATTGCGAGGAAACAGGCAAAAAAAATCATTTCAAGGTGGACCCCTCCTTCCAGTACACAAGGTTCCCTGCATGCTTCAACAAGGGCAACCGAAATTCTCCCTACTTCAGGGTCACGTGGGGGTAAGGTCACGCTAACAGACTTGAGTCCCGGGTTCATCGAGCCTTCGTTCCCCTCTATAGACAAGTTAAGCCTCTCGGTTGAACTTATTGCACACACGCAATCTAATCGTTCCACCTATGTCTTTGTTGTTAATGAACTTAAGAGCAGAACTGAAAGAGAAGAAGGACTGGGACACTACTGGATGCTGTACTCTTTTCCCTGAGGACCAAAGTACAATCCACAACTAATCTACCTGATGTACGGCAGGGAGGCAGTATTTGCTGCCGAGTTGCCCAATGTAACGCCTAATGTAGAGAGGTCAGTGGTGACAACAGTCGACCACAATGGTATAAAATCATAGGCATTATGACTATCATGAGACGTTTTATGATAGATCCCTTGCAATAATAATCAGGGGCTGTAATGAGATAGATTTTTTACAGCCTATGATCTGTGATTTAAGAAGTTCCATTACTTAATGATGCCCCCACCTGACTTGTGCCCTTAAATCAAGTAATAATTAAACTGATGTTATTTTTTGTGTGTCTAATCTTTCTTCTTTGTTTCATACTGCTTCATTGTAAGGGAGAAAAGGTCACCAGCCGAAGGAACATTATGGCTCATCGTGTCCCGTGTAACATGGGACAGTCGATGAAGACAGTCTGGCTGTTGTATTGACGGGGATTCCCCGCCCAGCAGAACCAATTGGGAACGTGCGTCATAGGGTCTCTTTAGATCGACTTTCTGCTGAGATCATTATAGCTCTGCAGGAAACTGCCTAAGAATCCCTTCCTAGCAGACACAAAACGTCTCATTTCGTTCCCGGTTGGAATGAGGTGGTTAAGGAAAGTCATAGTGCTGCCAGGGCTGTATTTGCATTATGGTGCGACTACGGCAGACCCAAACACGGTGATATCTGGGAACTTATACGTACCACAAGGGCAAAACTTAAATACTCTCTTAGACAATGCCGTCGCAACGAAACCCAATTCCGGGCGGTTAAACTATATCAGTATTAACGGATTGCCGGGTGTGTTTGCGTGTTGACGCCGAAATGAAAACATAGAAGAGAGACCCTTATTTAGAAGAAATGAAATATAAAATCAAAGTGGCTGATTTAAAAAATTAAAGAAGCAGTTGAAATTTACTATGGAAGAATAATCAGTAAGCAAGACTGGAGCAGGCCGAAGGCAACAACTATCAATACAGAAATCAAATTGCCACAATGAGGACTACAGGCCAGCATATGAAAGTCGAAGTTGGCTACCTTGCCACCATCAAGGTATTATCTGCATTGGACTGGCGTGAAAACAAAGGTGTAGCTTATCAAAGCGACCATACCACTCGAGGTCAACTACACTGGCTGTCCCATAAAACGTGTTGCTTGCCACAGAGGAAGAAACAAACGATAGTGTTTCTTTTTCAATTACCAATGTACACTATGAAACCACGCAAGTCACAGTATCAAACTAACAGAAACATTGAATGCGTTCCAAGAGGTGGGTCCCATGCTAGAAGGAATTGATGGGAGCTTTGCACATGTCGGCCAAACTAAAAGCAACATGCAAGATAGGGTAGTAGTGGAAAGTAAAGTTAAACGCTTGTTGGAGGACCAAAAGGTAAAAAGTTGCAGGACACGGTTCCTGGCTGAAATGTTTTATCCAGAGCTGGACCAGTGTTTGCTAGTGTGGCAGTCTCCCTACAGCCATGTCAATTCATGTTGGTGACGGCACCCAACATTTCTGAGTCTCCAGTTGCAGAGTCAACGTTCAAAAATGTCATCAGAGATCAGGTTGCAGTACAAGAGATGTTAATCTTAAGTTATTTTCAGATAAACGCTTAACACACGAGGTTATGTTGGGAAGAAGGAATCTTCGTGCCACCAGCTTAAATCTCTAGTCTCTACCAGACTCCGGATCGCTGGAAAATCGTAGAAATGGAACAAATAGAGAGGAATATAACCGGCCAGGGAACAGCTCGCGATCCGATCGCGTGCTGTTGCCTAGCCGGCTATATTCCTCTGGCCGGCTTACTCCTCTATTTGTTCCACTTCTACGATTTTTTCAGCGATCCGGAGTCTGGTAGAGACTATTAAATCTCGCAGACAAGCACAGTGTCACTGAGGTAAAGTCAATTGCATACAGATTGGACATTCAATTTTTAGTATGTCTCAATATAATGCACAATGGGCATATATTACGGTACATTGATCAACCAAACATGACAATTACTGTACATATATTTATGTGCACATCCTTATGTCATACATTACATTGTATTTACTGTAATCTATAACTTGGTTATCATATTAACTGTTTGAACCATAAAAGCAACATCATTCAGAGTACCCAACAACCTTAGAGATCTGTTATTTTGCCCATACAGTTGAGCTGGGATAATCAAAGACGCTTAGGGAATGATAAGAAGTTTGTTGCAAAGAAGGAGCACAGGGGTCATGTTCTTCCATCACTACTGCACATCCCATTTGACAGAAAAGTCCCGGATGTGCTGCACATGGTACATATTCCAGGAGGAATTGTGCATAGAGATTTTTTTTACATTTGTCTTTATCAACTTTTCTTGCTCAATATCAATAACACCGCAGAGTAGTGCAGAGCCAACTATTGATGGAAATGTTACAGTGCGTTATAAGACCACACCCGTGCATCCACACTCGCCTTATTACCGCTAGTGGGGACACCCGGACCACATCGTGCTACGACCGTACCCGAGGTACCCGCCCGTCAGGGGAGGGACCCAAGTCAGAGGTGGGGCCCAAGTCAGGGGAGGTCCTGAACTACAACTGCAGAGTCAGGTACAGGTTTTGGTCATGGCCTTTATCTTATCTCATCACCTCACCTCAAGTGCTGTAGTGGACCTCTTGACCCTGATTGGTTTGCATACCCAATGGGATAGCATTTTCTGCACTTCCAAGTACCTGTTCAACACGACAGTCAACTTCTTTGCAAACATGCCAGGCAAAAATAGTGGCGTGTTACTCCAAATTCCAAGTTGCCGATGTCAAAGTGTACCGCACACAAAACATGCGGAAAGTGCGGTACCAACTTGTCAAGGTCATTATTAATTAATAATTACTTAATTTATAGCAAAATGCTAATACTTACTTCCTACACTGGTATTAACACAATAGAAGAGCACCAACATTATTTTATAATAACATTATTATTTTGAAATTTAAACAACCTGGAACGCAAATTCCCGCATTGTGAGAGACAGACTTAGTACCTTGAGTTAATTGTTCCCCTTTGGCATCAAAACAAACTTATAACAATTGTATACTGACAAGTAGTGCACAGATAGCATCAATGCGTCTTAACGTCATTGTGGTGGGGACCTATCCTTACATACATGGTGTAGATTGTCTTGTGAATCCTGCAAGACTGTTTTGTTTCATCTATTTCTATGCCAACCATGACTAAAACCCATCGTCTCTTCAGACGAACGGAGGCCAATGATGATGATTAATGCATCACACTAGTTACCCCCCTCCCCAATATGCGCACACAATAACGACACATGACACTTGTATGGGGGGAGAGCGCCGCCTGGTTCAGGTACGCCAGAAAAAGTTTAATGAGAAACTTTGCCGAAAGAGCAGACCAATATCAATGAAAAACTCTTCTGTCCAAATACTTCGTGCATATTTTGCACTTCACAATTTCACCAAACAGAACAACATCAAACATTGCCGAAATTAACGACCAATTATACAAACACAGTTTAACTTTGACATTTGTGCATGGCATAATAAACTTACTTCATAGTACAGCTAGAACATCGTCTGATACAACAATACATAACTTCCTACTCTGGGTTTTCTTGCTAAATCACATTTGCAAAAAAGAAGACACGGCAGTAGCTGTAGCAGTGGCGACCTCGAATGACTATCTCAGCTTGTCACTTCCTCTTATCCATTGTCTGCACTCGCACACCTGGATGCCACTCCCTCATTAGTCTTCACCTGTGTACAACACTTCACCTGCATAACCTAACTGTGTTACTGCAGAAACGCAATTTCACGCTAATGACTACGTCAAACGCTAGAAATTGTGATTTTCTGCATCACACTAGTTACCCCCCTCCCCAATATGCGCACACAATAACAACACATGACACTTGTATGGGGGGAGAGCGCCGCCTGGTTCAGGCGCCGCATATTTTCGAAAGTACAAAGACAGGGAAGTTTATTCACACATTTAAATACCTAAAGCCATCAAAACTGCTAGCCTTTCATGTGGTAAATCTTTCACATTTTCCATCTACCATGTTGTTTGAAGAGTATCAGGAATCCTAGCATTCGCAGCTTCCGTCGCCCCTCCTGCTCTGAGGGAATGTAAACCAAAACATGAAACGTCCTGTACCACAGTCTTCCACAAATCTACTCTCCCTGGCTCTAGTGTAACTTAACCCTCCAGATGTCCTTAGGTTCCAGCCATTCTTGCATTTACAGAGACCTCTGAAAATATAAGAATCATAAATCAAGTCAACTTCACCTAGTCTGGAGTACTTAATATTCTCAGGAACAGGACACGTTGCTTTGTTTAATCTTGTTGTCCTATCTCCATTGGTCAGTCTTGCTAGACTCAAAAATTGTTACATAATATCTGAAAAGGTACGTAATATCTTGACAATCTTGGATGTCTCGCTATATCTGAAAACCCTGCATAACAGATCAATATCAAAGTTAATGTGCGAACTGTATTCAAGTCTTCCTTGTCTCCATGCAAGGTCACCAACTTTTTCTGGAGCTCTGCTGTGATTACTTATTCACCTTCTTTCCTAGTAAACGTTTGGCTGCTCCTAAAACATTTCAAACAACTTTAATGTCAGTGAATGATTCTAAGCCTGCTTGTACATGCGCCCATCGAATTCCGTAGAAAGCCTTTTCTACTGCTGCTAGGGATGAAGTTTCTTGCATCACCTCCAACAAGTACAATGCAACACACAAAGAGTGTGGAAACACAAGTACTTCTCAAAATTTCTTTGCAAAAGTTCTCCACCTACTAAATGCAAGACTATGTTGGTCAACAGTTCCAGGTGCTCTATCTGACATCACCACAGACGCACAGACGGCAACTTGTCTGCCAGCGACTTCAAGTGCGGATGTTCTACATTCTTCAATTCTTTCCAAAATTCTTCTTTCAGCACATCTGAAAAAAGAATAAAACAATATCTTAAATGTATATCACACTGATATTTCTTTTTCACTTCATTTCATCTTATTTACATGTTGAAAACATCATGGCATTACATATATCTACCATTTACTTTCACTCGCCAACCTTTTCAACCAACTGTGAGATCCTTCTTCTCACAATACAATCAAGGGACTTCAATGCAACTTCTTCCCACCATTGCCTATCAACTCAGGCTGGTAACATGGCCATGTGCCTTCAATGTTACACTTTCCCACCATTGCCTATCAACTCAGGCTAGTAACGTGGTCAAATGCCTTAATATTACTTTTTCCCACCATTGCCTATCAACTTAGGCTGGTAACGTGGCCATGTGCTTTCAATGTTACACTTTCCCACCATTGCCTATGTTGTATCCAACTTTCGTCAGTATCTAACTTTCGTAATATGCCGAATCCTGGATATCCAGGAATCGTCCTGAGCAGAAGGACGATTCCTGGATATCCAGAAATCGTCGCAAACAGGACGTTTCCTGAATAGACGACGGTGTTTATCCAGAACGTGTACGTGGGGGTGGAGCTTCCTGTTTTCGAAGGAGGAGACTATGCGGACGGCGGGGGCATGTTGTTTTCGTCAGAAAGCCGCCATCTTTGTATCTCCCGGCAAGAAGATCGTGTAGTTTATTCTGTTGATCCTGGTGTTACAGAACTTAAACGAATGTTGATAATGATACTTTGATGTTTACATGTTACTTACGTATCAGGCCCAAAATTCTTTTTGCGTAATGAATTAACAAATGGCAGTCAAGATGGCATAAAGTTACTGTTGTTTTCCGTATAGCGACACATTCACGGTAACGTGTTAATAGCATCCAGATGGCGTCCCTTTGTCACAGAAGGCCTGGTCCACATCCTGGATATCCAGGAAACGGCTTGAACAGGAGGACGAATCCTGGATATCCAGAAAATGGCTTGAACAGGAGGACGCTTCCTGGATATCCAGAAAACGGCTTGAACAGGCTCAGGACGAACCCTGGATATCCAGAAAACGGCTTGAACAGGCTCAGGACGAATCCTGGATATCCAGAAAACGGCCTGAACGCCTGACGAAAATAAGGAATTCTCCCGCCATTTTTGATTTGCGAGCAAGCGGTGACTGTGGGTCACGCACGCACCGCAATGGTATCCTGTGTTCCAGGAATGAGTGTACCCCAGGAAAATCGGTCCCCCTTACACGGTGGGCGTGGCCTAAAAAGTACGAAGGCCCACAGCAACATTAAAGCACACAGCCGGGATTCTCTGCCCCCTATTGAATTAATGTATAACAGATGAATAGGGACACATTTTCCCGGGGTTTAAGCCGGGATTTTCTGTCCCCTCACTATAAATGTATTACAAGAATGGGGACATATTTTCCCGTTTTTTTTAAAGACATATCTCGTAACACAACGTTTAAGAAAATGAACGTTAAGTGAACAAGAAGGCTCATTAGTTTGGCATTTGTAGGGATTCCAGGTTAACATATCCCAAAGGTGTCCATCAGCTACAAGTCAACTAGTCTCACTGTGGTCAAATTTGAAGCCTGTTTCTCGACTTGAAACTACAACTCTTGACATTAATTTCAATGTTTCTAAATCAAATAAATATGACTTTTTGGCGATGCCTTACGGGTGAATGGGACATATTTCCCCGGGGTAACCAGTATTTCCCGTCCCCTCACTGAATGACTATAACAGATGAATGGGGACAGATTTTCCTAGGATTTTCTGTCCCCTCACTGAATGACTATAACAGATGAATGGGGACAGATATTCCTAGGATTTTCTGTCCCCTCACTGAATGACTATAACAGATGAATGGGGACACATTTTCCTAGGATTTTCAGTTCCCTCGCTTAATGTGTTACAAGAATGGGGACAGTTTTTCCTGGGATTTTCTGTCCACTCACGGAATGTATAACAGATGAATGGGGATAGATTTTCCTAGGATTTTCAGTCCCCTTGCTTAATGTATTACGAGAATGGGGACACGTTTTCCTAGGATTTTCTGTCCCCTAACGGAATGTATAACAGGTGAATGAGGACACATTTTCCCGGGATTTTCTGTCCCCTCGCTGAATGTATAACGAGAATGGGGACACATTTTCCACGGAATGTATAACAGATGAATGGGGACACATTTTCCTAGGATTTTCAGTTCCCTCGCTTAATGTATTACGAGAATGGGGACACTTTTTCCTAGGATTTTCTGTCCCCTCACTGAATGACTATAACAGATGAATGGGGACACATTTTCCTAGGATTTTCAGTTCCCTCGCTTAATGTATTACGAGAATGGGGACACTTTTTCCTAGGATTTTCTGTCCCCTCACTGAATGACTACAACAGATGAATGGGGACACATATTCCTAGGATTTCCTGTCCCCTCACAGAATGTATTACGAGAATGGGGACACATATTCCTAGGATTTCCTGTCCCCTCACAGAATGTATTACGAGAATGGGGACACATTTTCCTAGGATTTTCTGTCCCCTCACTGAATGACTACAACAGATGAATGGGGACACATATTCCTA
Organism: Branchiostoma floridae; assembly: GCF_000003815.2. NCBI lineage: Eukaryota > Metazoa > Chordata > Leptocardii > Amphioxiformes > Branchiostomatidae > Branchiostoma > Branchiostoma floridae. The sequence continues at coordinate 25,942,164 of NC_049984.1, read as the reverse complement.
GGATTTCCTGTCCCCTCACAGAATGTATTACGAGAATGGGGACACATATTCCTAGGATTTCCTGTCCCCTCACAGAATGTATTACGAGAATGGGGACACATTTTCCTAGGATTTTCTGTCCCCTCACTGAATGACTATAACAGATGAATGGGGACACATTTTCCTAGGATTTTCTGTCCCCTCACTGAATGACTATAACAGATGAATGGGGACACATTTTCCTAGGATTTTCTGTCCCCTCACTGAATGACTATAACAGATGAATGGGGACACATTTTCCTAGGATTTCAGTCTCCTTGCTTAATGTATTACGGGAATGGGGACACGTTTTTCTAGGATTTCCTGTCCCCTCACAGAATGTATTACGAGAATGGGGACACATTTTCCTAGGATTTTCTGTCCCCTCACTGAATGACTGCAACAGATGAATGGGGACACATTTTCCTAGGATTTTCTGTCCCCTCGCTGAATGTATTACGAGAATGGGGACACGTTTTTCTAGGATTTCCTGTCCCCTCACAGAATGTATTACGAGAATGGGGACACATTTTCCTAGGATTTTCAGTCCCCTCACTGAATGACTTCAACAGAAGAATGGGGACACATTTTCCTAGGATTTTCACTCTCCTTGCTTAATGTATTACGAGAATGGGGAAACATTTTCCTAGGATTTCCTGTCCCCTCACTGAATGTATTACGAGAATGGGGACACATTTTCCCGGGATTTTCTGT